>NW_022111373.1:822549-837447 GCF_000313985.2 Echinops telfairi
CCATAACATTATTTTTGTTGCTACTTCATAACTGTCATTTACCTACTATTATTAATCAGGTGACCCCTGTGAAAGGGTCATTTGACCACAGGTTGAGAACTGCTAGTTTAGGGGTTGGCATCAAAGGGGAAGGAGGTTGGAATAGATAATTGTGGCACATTCATAAATCTTAAGTTCATCTCAAATTTTTTCTTTTAACAGATGGCCTCTGAACGAGAAGGCTCTGGAAGTTCTGGCACTGGGGAACAAAAGGAAGATCAAAAAGAGGAGAAACAGTAATCATAGTAAACTTTGGAGCAGAAAAGAAAACATCGTGACGCTTGGGAATGAAGGGACTTCCTGAGCAGAAATGGGCATACTTCTGTCTTACTGTGTTTTTGCAGTATTCTATATATAATTTCCTTAATATGTAAATTTAGTGTATTAGCTTATGATCGATCATTTAATGAGTGATAAATTCCAACAGTACACAGTTCACAATGTTCTGTCCCTAGCCTTTCATTTTTCAGTTGCGTGTAAAAGGGGTGGGGAGGGTAGGACAATACATTGGTTATTATAAAGACTTACAGATTGTTTTGTGCTGACCTGGCTATATTTTCAAGAAGTGAAACCACCTCATATACAATGAAAGCAAGCAGCTATAAACTAGACATGGAATGAGACCAAATGGAAGAAATCCTTCTACTTAGTCAAGTACTAATATACTGGCCTATGTGTACATGGAGTCCTTCCACTGAGGCCATGCAAGACGAGCCAACCATGTCTTGTTGGTAGGTGGTGGAAGGAGCTCATCAGTGGAAAACTCAGCTAGCTAGTCAATACCCATGTCAAGTACAGCTTTTAAAACAGGATGGTAATGAGTTCCCTGCTTATCCTAAGGCATGTTTTACTAGCTTCTGGTCTCTAACAACATATCACCTTCATTTTTGATTGTTCCTTTTTGATTGATTTTTTTCTTAATAAATGTGAAAAGTATCTTGGTTCTGTTTGTGAAAGGAGAAACTGAGATTTATCTTCAAGGATGAAACATGATTCATACTTACTGTTAATGCTGGCCAAGTTTTGGAAGAACTGGTACGATAAAAAGCAGTATTGCTAAGGGCAAGTCTGGTTCAGAAGGGGGAGCCCCTCCTTTGGGATCTTGAAGCAGTCTCCAGATAATGTGTCATAAAAACCAGGACTACTTCAGAACTGTAGCCAGGAACTATTTCAAGCTGCTTTCAGCTCCAATAAGCAAATAATCCACCCATAATTCTAGTAGCTAATAAGTCCTAAAAAGGGTTTTGGTGGCTGGGGAAGCCAAGTTCTTTTCATATTTCTGTTCTTCATCTTCAGTACACAGGTGTATCCCAACTTCTCTGCTGTAGCTAATACATGCAGACAACTGTAGAAGCAGAAAGCTTTCTTTCCTCACTGCCAAAATTCTAATGGAAAAATAATAAGGAATCTCCCAAGACTATAAATCTCAAGGGAGCAGAAAGCCTCACCTTTCTTCCTTTGGAGCAGCTGGCAGGTTCAAACTGTTAACGTGGCTATTAGCCCAATGTGCAATTCACTGCCACCAGCACTTTATTGAACACCCGCCCCCCCCAGTCTCCCAATCAACTGCCCAAGAGTATAGGAGTGGAGTGTGCCACCAAGAACATGGTTTTAGACTCAATCAAATGATAAAGTCTCCTTTTAAAATTATGTAGCATCCAGAAATTAAATTGCAGGTATTAGGATCATGGTGGGTTTTTTTAATTCAATATAAAAATTCCAAGCTCTAAAAAAAATTGCTTACACAAAGATTCACCTTCCTGTGAATTGTGAATGCTGCTAGGAATTCATCTGAAAAAAAGGGCTCAAGTTCTCACCCATTTTGCCTTAACGGATATACAATAGTCCATTAGGAACTGTTTTGTGGCATGTTGGAAGTTTGTTTCTCTAGTTAGCTCTTGCCCATTTTCCTATAGTATCTCCCAGACTATGATAATTCAAAGCCCTTCATGAATTTCTAAAGTACCCTGATTTAAAAATCAGCTTGTACAAAGGACCCAAAAAGTCTTACCAGGAATTGGAAAATAATGGAATTGACCAGTTTTTTTCTTGGGATTGGAAAGGAGCCCAACATCCCCTAAACAAAATTTGAATTGTTAAAAAGCAGGAAGATCTGCTACTCAATTAAGCCAACCTCTTAATAAGTCTGATTTTATAAGTTACTCCCAGGATCAATAAATATTAACCTTCATGATACTTCATGATACATCCAGAATCACCACCTCCATTCTTAGTCATAGCCATTCAGTGTAAAGCACTTCATTGCAAGTTTCAAATGGTCTCCCCACCCACACCCTTACTCCACCTTGGTATTTTATTTACCTGCTTGTATGTGTGTCGCAAGAGCTGCCCTTCGCTATCTGCATTTTCACCATAGCCTATAGTTATATAATTTGATCTCCTGTTTTGCTCTTGCTAAAAAAAATTTATAGGTATCCCTATTTTTTATGACATACATAAAACAAGTGAGTGCCCTCAATCCCAACTATCCAAAAACCTGGGTCTTTTTTCATTTTTCCATTTTAGAAATTTGGTCTCTAAAAAATACTAGCCTAGAAGCAACACCAGATCCAGAATCCATGGTTATGTAGCTTTAAAAATAAAAGTTGGAAAAATCCAAGAGAAGATTGGTGGCATTTAAAAGGAAAAAATGTAACATGGAATTTTCCTGAGCTAGCCAAGGGGAGAGAGGAGCGACTGGAAAAATTAACTTGTAACCCTGTGATTTATGCGTCCTAGATGTAAGCTGGTTTTGTTGACTCAGCTCTATGTAAGGTGAAGAAAATGATGCCACTTTTCCATCAACTTTTTGTTAAGAAAATTTTTAATTCATTGCAAAAAGGACTGGGGCATCTGATCAGTCTACTCCAAGAGGGAGAACAACTGCCCAACGTTTCTGTTATCTAACCATAGCAATTTGGACCCCATCACTTCTTCCTACAGCACTCTACTTCTCAGCTGTTAGGTAATTGATTGCAATGGCCACACAACTCACAGACCATACAATTATGGGGTGATTTAGGGAAGTTAACAGGTAGCAAGTTGAGCAGAAATACGATACAGTTCTTTGGTCACAACAGCCTCTTTCCACCCATGCATGTAGGCAGGTCTTTTTTGGGTCCTTGGCCTATTGATAATTACTTAAATCTCAGCCCAAGGTACTATGTGGCTCTAGCTCTGAAGGACAGCAGATAGTCCCCCAGTTACATGCCTGGAGGCACTCCACTAGAAAATAACCTGCCTGAAGACAACTGGCCTTGCTTTGGGTCTCGTCAGAGGTGGTGCGGCTTTTGCTCTGATGTCACAGCTTTATCCTTGGATAGAAGTTCAATACACAAGGATCTCATGATTCAGGATGTGTCCACTCCTGGCTCTTACGGTGATGAGAACCCCCTTGTTTCTGACATGGCTCATTTTACACAAAGCAGATTGGCAAAACTGGCCAATCACATTTGAATTCCAAGTTGTTACAATCACAACCCTGTTTACACAACTGAGTATAACCCTATCAGCATCTTCTACCTTCTCTTATTCAAGCCTTAAGGGAAAAAAAAGGGGGAGCTGATACCAAGGACTGAGTAGAAAATAAATGTCTAGAAAAGAATGAAGCAACATACAGAAAATTGCCTGATGCAATCGATGTATGGATCCCCAATAAAATCTTTTTAATTAAAAAAAAACAAAACACCCAATTTGTTTAGTCCCCTACCAGTTTGGTGGGAGTTAAGAAAAGGCCGCAAAAGCCATATCAAGTAATTTATTGCACCACATCCATTCTTAGAAAAGGTATAAAAATGCTAAGTATGCACACAACCTTTCACCTAGATTAACCAATGAACATTTGACCACATTTGTTTTCTTTATAAGTAAACTGACAACTGATTCACAGCCATAAGCAAGCTTGCTGTTCTATTGGATAAGTTCAAACTGCCAACTTTCCAGTTAGTAGCTCAAACTTTACACGTTTTTCCCCTCAATATGACACTACCATTGCTAAACGCTTTAGTGCGTATCCTGTAAACAAGATTCTGAACCGAAGTCAGAATTTAACATTGGTCATGTGCTATTATCTAGGGAACTTCAACAAGTTTGTATTCAAGCTGCTCATTCACATTTCTCTTACTCGAAGACCATACATGGCATTTCCTTAGGGATTTTTTTTCCTATTAATTTTATTGGGGGCTCATACAACTCATCACAATTCTTACATACATCCATGTGTCAAGCACGTTTGTACATTTATTGCCCTCATCATTCTCAAAACATTTGCTCTCCACTTAAGCCCCTGGCATCAGCTCATTTTTTCCTCTCCCTCTGCTCCCCCCTCCCTCATCAACCCTTGATAATTTATAAATTATTTTGTCATATCTTGCACTGTCCAACATCTCCCTTCACCCAGTTTTCTGTTGTCCGCCGCCCAGGGAGGGGGTTGTATATCCTTGTAATGTTTACCCTTTCTACCCCACCTTCCTTCCACCCACCTGGTATCACCACTCTCATCACTGGTCCTGAAGTGTTCATCTGTCCTGGATGCCCTGTGTTCCCACTTCCTATCTGTACCAGTGTACCTCCTCTGGTCTAGCCGGATATGTAAGGTAGAATTGGGATCATGATAGTGGAGGAGAAGAAGCACTTAAGAACTAAAGGGAAAAAAAAAAACTAAAGGAAAGTTGTATGTTTCATTGTTGTTACACTGCCCTTAGGTTTTTCTTTAAGGATGGTTCCTTTGCCTTTCTTGTCAGGACATTTTTGAAGGGTACGGGCTATTTGTCCTGCAGAACAGCCCTTAGAATTTCCCTGATTATTTCTTGTCCTCAATCAGGTACACAGTAGGAATATTAGACAAGTGGTGTTATTAGTGAATCAAGATGTTATTTCATTATAAAATACCCTTAATAAGTAGCCTTTTGTGTATAAGGTCATTCTGACTCAATTGGGTTGGTGACAGTTAACAATCTATGGAGGTGGCTTTATTTTTAATATAACATTTGTTCTAGAGAATCTAGTAAGGAGCAGTAAAGATAAAAGTAATTGTTTACAGATGATGCATTAAAAAAATGAGACACTGAAATGTTGGAAACAAAGATCCTTCACTCTGTTTCAGGTATAACTGCGACTCTAGTCTTTTCCATCCTAAGGTTGTCTTTTTAAAAGGCTTTTTCTCCTTTTCCTGGGCGTGCAGCATCAGAATACAGAATTCAGTGAAAGCTGGCATAGGGCAGAAAAGGTATAGGGTGACATGATCTTATCACTGATTTATATGACGTTGTCTTACTCTAGCAATTACATAAAGTACAACCATAAGAAACAGTGTTTCAGTAGAACAAAACAGTTCATTGTTGAAAACTTCATGTGGTAAAACAATATAATAAATACAGTGAGCCACCATCACATCCATTTTCGCTACAGCAGATCAGGAAACGACCTTCACACTACAGAGTCTACATATGAACACTGAATTGACCTTTAGTAATTACAGGTGATAAACCTTTAGTGAGCACAGGAAAATAACACGTTTCACCTCCATGGGGGCAGATGGAGATGGGCTATATGTGTGGAGTCCACATAGATGGGCTTCAGGGGGAATCTATAAGTCACTAGTGTAAAATACAAGATGTGAATTTTACTTTTCTGAGGAAATAGTCCACTGCTTTCACTAGTTGGTGAAAGTCTAAAAAGAGTTTGGAACCATAAATTTCTTCAATGGAAAACCAACAATCGTACTTAAAACCTAACTGGTTTAGCTCTCTCGTCCAGCCAGCCAAGGTGGCCAAGGGCAAGAAGGTGGTCCCGGCGCCAGCCATCATGAAGAAGCAGGCCAGGGAAGGTGTTGAACCCCTGTTCGAGGAGCGGCCCAAGAACTTCAGCATCAGCCAGGGCATCTAGGTCAAGAGGGATCTCACCTGCTTCATCCAGTGGCCACACTACATCCGGCTGCAGCATCAGTGCGTCATCCTGTACAAGCGGCTGAAGATGCCGCCTGCCATCAACCAGTCCATCCAGGCCTTGGACCGGCAGACAACCACCCAGCTGCGGAAGCTGGCCCAGAAGTACCGGCCAGAGAAGCAGCAGAGGCTGTTGGGGCGGGCCGAGTAGGCTGCTGGCAAAGGGAACATCCCCACCAAGAGGCCGCCTATCCTGCGAGCAGTGGTCAACACCATCACCACTCTGGTAGAGAACAAGACGGCTCAGCTGGTGGTGATTGCACATGACGTGGACCCGATTGAGCTGGTGGTCTTCCTGCCGGCCCTGTGCCGTAAAATGGGGGACCCCTATTGCACCATCAAGAGCAAGGCCCGGCAGGAAGCACTGCACTACTGTCACCTTCATACAGGTGAACTTGGAAGGCAAAGGAGCTAAGCTGATGGAAGCCCTCAGGACCAACTATAATGGCGAGTTTGATGAGATCTGCCGCCACTGGGGTGGCATGTGCTGGGCCCCAAGTCAGTGGCCCAAATCGCCATGCTGGAAAAGGCCAAAGCCAAAGAACTGGCCACCAACCTGGGCTTGCTTATGCATGGCTGGTTTTTGTACATAACAAAAGTAGTCCTTCAAAACAAAAGCAAAAACAAACCCTAACTGGTTTAAATGCAAGCAATAGCCTCTCCACCCTCTTCCCTCTTGCCATCATCTCAATCCTGATCATGCGTCTCCTAAGCATCCTTGGTCTACCCACCTCCTCTGACCCTTTCCCACACAACCCACACTCAAACTCTCATACTCATATTCTAATTTTTTTTTAAAATAATCATTTTATTAAAAAGCCAGGTTTATTTTCTCCTGGGGAGGGGCTGGTGGTTACAAACTGCTGACCTTGAAATTAGCAGCGCCACGCATAACCCACAGCGCCACTAGGACTCCAGGCCTCATATTCTAACTTTTTAATGTTCAAGTCAGCACTTACTCTTTTCTAATGCTTTCCCCCACCTTCCCTCAGATTATTTTACAGCAAAACCCAGATATTTCATTCAATATTTCAGTATGTGCCTCTAAAAGGAGCACTCTTAACTGTAACAATATCAGAACAACTGATATAAAATGACCCTTTTAGCCACAAACCCTGGTGATATAAATTGTTGCCTCTATTGCATGTAGTTTTTGATGCATTTGAATTGTGGTGCTGGTATTTAAAGTACATAGACTGCTGAAAGGATAGACTGATCCATGCTGGAAGAAATAAGGCCAGAGTGCTTCTTAGAAGCAAGGATGGAAAGACTTCATCTTCCATACTTTGGACATGTCAGGAGAGAGGAGTCACTGGAGAAGAACATTATCTTTGGTAAAATGGAAGGGCAGCGAAAAAAAGGAAGGACTTCAACGAGATTACTGACACAGTGGCTGTATCAATGGGCTCAGGTATAAGAACAATTGTGAGGATGGCACAGGACTGTACAATGTTTCCTTCTGTTGTACAGAGGGTTGCTATGGGTTGGAACCAACTCAGGTACCTAACAACAACAGCAATGCCTATGGTTAGAGTCCTTCTTGGAGGAGTTTTGTTACAATGCTAAGATGGAATATATTCTTAAATCTCCACCTTAGCTGACGGTATGAACCTAGCTACCACCCTTTGTTTCCCTGGGGGTATGGTCTGCGGAAAGACAAAACCACACCTCCATCAAAGCTATTCCTTTGTGTATAAGTGCCATCTCAGAAACAAGAGTCCCAGGGTATCAGAAGAACTATCCAAGGGCATGTTCAAAAGCTCTGATGCGTTATAGCCCAAGGCCAGAGTTACCAGGGGCTGTGGCATTGAGACCATGGGACAGAACATAGCACAGAGATTAGGAGACTGAGGCAGAGAAGCAGGTGGGCTTTCACACCCAAGGAAGCAGAGGCCAAGGGACCACAATTGCTAAGAGGCTGAGGACCAGAGAGACTTGCGTGCTGGCTAAGCAGACGCAGTACTGTGGACCAATGACTATATCCTATTAACTGGTTCTGACTTGTGGTTACCTGTTAACTTCCAGAATAAACTCCCATACTTGTGAATTGTGCCGGTGAGTTCTGTGTGGCCATTGCAACTGAGTTTCGTCTATTAATATAGCCTGTCTGGCCATATTCCTTATATAATTCTGGACTTTACATGCTTATGCCTATAAACCATTTTGTAGGGCATTCTCTACTAATGTCCAGTAATAAAATGGGATTAAGACCCCATCTTAGTACAGGGTGTGAGCCAAGCCATAACTTTTGTTTACCTATAGGCATCTTGAAGATCCCACCTTAGGAAAGGGTATGACTTAAAATACCATTCTTTGTTTTCCTTGGATATATAACGTTATCAACAAACAGTTCTAACACACACTTCACCTGGAAATCCAGACCTTTATTTCCTGACTGAGCTTTGGTAGAAACAAGACCTACTCTGACTTTTGGACATTTTTGGCGTCTTAACTCTGGACTCTGCAATTGGCTCACCTTGGCCTGACCTTCAGATTTTAGACTGAGCAACACACACCCCCATGAGACATTTCCTCAAAAGTTTTGTGAGTTTCTGTGGGACTGGTCTGGTATTGTATTAACTCTTCTAAAATAAAGTATTACCACAGCAACGAATTATGGAACCCAGCATAGAAGTTAAGAGTGTCTTGGGAGGTACAACTCTAACCTTATCAGAATAAGGTAAAGGAGGATGGATGTTGAAAGTTTGTCTGACCTCAGCCTCATAGCAATAGGCAAGTCAGAGGAGGCCCGTCGTGTTGTTTTGGCAATGCCTAAAAAAATAACTCTTTAATAAATTCAAAACTCACTGCCATTGAGTCAATTCCATAGAACTGCCCCTGGCAGTTTCCAAGTGGGTTTCCAAAACTCAAATTTCTCAACACTCTGCTGATCAGAAGACTAGTACATAGGCTTGTTAGGGTCAGGATCAACTCTATGGCCCCTAACAACAGCACAAGGACAACAGCCAATTGAACAAAATGAATTCATGTAAAGATCAAATAATGAGGAAACAGCTGTCATTTAGCTCACTGTCCCCTCCCATTCACTGAAGGGTTACAATTTACCACTAGGTGTTCATAGGAGACTAAGTACACGGTACCTTCCATTTAGCGATTTCAAATCACTTTCACACACATTGCACGGTAGATAAAAGCAACCAGATTGCATCCATTTACACAAACCTTAAATCTTACTGTTTGATATTTTTTTATCATTATAGTTCAGGTCCGCTTCCTTGGATTGTAATTTTTGTAAGATTTACTTAAGAATGGAATGTGTAAAATGGCATTCCTCAAATTCATTATGCTTAAGGACAGACAAGCACACCTTTATACTTCCGGAGGCATTTCAGAGAGTCTAAGAGAGTTTTTCAAACTATTATTTATTTCTCTAGGCACAGAATCATCTTTCCTTCCTTTCTGAAACAAAATCTTATATGGAACTTTTTGAAGAATTAGAGCCACAGAAAACACACATAATTGTCCAGATACCTAGACCCAGAGAAAAAAATCATTCTGCTAATAAAGTTTAAAGAGCCTGGTGGTGCAGTGATTGAGCATTTGGCTGAGATATGAATGGGTGATAGTTCAAATCCACCAGCCACTCTATGGAGAACGATACACAGTCTGCTCCAGTAAAGTTTATAGCCTTGGAAACCCTATGTGGCAGAACTACCCTATCCTACAGAGTTGCTATAAGTAAAAATCAACTCAGTTTCAATGTTTGGGTTGAGGTTTAATATAGCTTAGGTATGTACACACCTAACATTTTAAACTCTGGAAAGTCATATATTTCTAACAATTATTAACAGACCTGCCAACAAAGCCAGGACAATCCCACATACCTATTCTACTGGCTCTTCTTTCTACCATAAAACAAATTCCAAAAGTTAGTCTTTTTCCCCCCCCGGACATTGCAATTTGGATCTGCTCTACCTTGAGTCTCTCAAATTAATTTTCCACTGAGGAATGAAATAACTAACCCCTCAGTTCTCAACAGTTAAGTATAGAAAATAGTGGAATGAAGGAGTGGGCAGTATCAAGGGAAACTAAAAAATTAGAGGAATTTACCACTGGAATAGTACCAGGCACTTTACTGTGTTTTTTTTTAATCTAATAGTAGCTCCACATTGTCATACCTTGTCACCTAACTTCACAAGGGAAAGCAGAGGGAATCAACATCAGCCCCGAGGTGAGTCCTGATGTGGAGGTTAGACAGACCTCCTCTCTCCAAACATTTTATCAGTTCTGACACCAGTAATTCCTCCCACAGCACTGTCTACTTCTCAGCTGGGTTTGATAATTCATTACAATGATCACATGAACTCAAAGACCATACTCAGTTATGGGGTTTGTTGTTAGGTATCATCGCGTCAGTTCCAACCCATAGGACCCTATGCACAACAGAATGAAACATTGCCCAGTTCCTCGCCATCCTGAGTTGTTCCTCTGCTTGATCCCATTGTTGTCGCCATTGTATCAACTAACCTCCTTGAGCACCTTCCTCTTTTTCACTGTCCCTCTACTTGATGTCTGTCTCTTCTCTCATGTTCAAAATATGCAAGATAAGTTTAAAAAAATCACCATCCTTACTTCTAAGGAGCACTCTGGATGTACTTCTTCCAAAATAGAGTTGTTTGTCCTTTTAGTAGTCCATAGTGCTTTCAATATTGTTCGTGAACACAATTCAAATGCATTGATTCTTCTTTCTTGTCTTCCTTATATAATGTCCAACTTTCACATGTGTGGGGGGAAGTCAGATACTTGCTGCCAGACTGCTGTCTCATCCCACCATAGGGGTGGGCCTGCTCCCTGCTGCTGGAGACAATGGACTACTCTCTGAAGCTTGGGGTCATTAATTTGGTTCCTGAGGGCGGAGTTCGCACCCTACTGATAATGGTTCCTATGGAGACCCAGAGACCACACTCTCATTGCTGTGTAGCCTATAGTGCAACCCCTCCCTGTGAAGTATGTCTCTACCTGTAATTAGTGGGCTGGTTTGCCCCCAAAAGGTATATAGGCATGGGTCAGCAATATAGGTGGGAACTTCATGGACTTCTCTGACTCTGAGCTCCTTGCTGCTCACTCCCTGGTTACTCCCCTTGTTCCCTTACCTTCCTTCCCTTCCCCCTCTCTCCACGTGGACCACCAAGCTGGGCTGAGGTGAGCGATGGTATCATGTAATGTGTCTGACTGTATTATTGTAATATCTCTCATGCTCTCAATGACTTTAATATAATGCTTATATATCTCAACCGTATAATTGTGCATTACTGAACCCAGAAGTAGTATTACTGAACCCGAGTAGTAGTAATATAGTAGCAGCGGGTGGGGGCTGGTCCTCACCCCACCACCCCCCACGTCAATTTTTTTAATTTAATACTACACATGCATATGAGGCAATTGAAAATAACATGGCTTGGGTCCAGAGTACCTGACCTGATGTTACCTCAAATAACATCCTTGCTTTTCAGTGCTCCAAAGATTTACCTAATACATCTTGTCTTTTGATTGTTACTTCCATGAGCACTGATTGTGGATCCAAGCAAGACAAAATCCTTGACAACTTCAATCTTTTCTCCATTCATTACGATGTTAACCTGTGAAGATTTTGGTCTTCTTTACATTGAGTTGCAATGCATACTGAAGGCTGCAATTTTTTATCTCCATCAGCCAGTGCCTCAAATTCTCACTTTCAACAAGCAAGGTTGTGTCATCTGCATATATTAAGTTAATACGTCTTCCTCCAATCCTGATGCCACATTCTTCTTCATATAATCCAACTTCTCTGATGATTTGCTCAGCATACAAATTGAGTAAGTATGGTAAGAGTATACAACCCTGACACAGACACATCCTTTTCCTGATTTTAAACCATGCAGTGGTTTGCACAACTGGCTCCTGGCCAGTATACAGATTCTGCATAAATACAATGAAGTGTTCTGCAATTTTCACTCTTCTCAAGATTATTCATAATGTTATGATCTGTAGTTTAATGCCTAGGTGTAGTCAGTAAAATGCTAGTGAACATTTTTCTGGTATTCTCTGCTTTAAGCCAAGATCCATCTGATATCAGCAATGATATCTCTTGTTCTATGTTCTCTTCTGAATCCAGCCTGAACCTCTGGCAGATCACTGCAACCATTGTTGGATGATCTTCATCAACATTGTATATGCATATGATATCCATGTTATTGCTATAAGGTTTAGTAGGAAAGCAAAGGTTACCATCCAGGGTCAGGAATGACTCAGGATAGTTTCTAAATCACGACAAGCTTTTTGTCAGCCATGCCCATCTTGGACTTTTGGCCGAGTCTCTGCCATGGACCCTTAAATGATACCAAGCTCTTTAGCACCCTACTACACTAGCAAGCTCCCTGTCTCACTCACTCCTCAGGTCATAAAGCTCACTGTGCCACTATGCAAGCTTGAAATGGTCTTTGGGAGAGAGAGTCAAACTGCTGCCATTTTTGCCACAATGTCTCTATTGGCTGCTTCTCTCCCACTTACACTATTTCTGGTGTTACTGTTCCTTCTCTGTCTCCTGGACGTAGGAGTTCTCAGTGCAGGGACCTTGGGTCCAAAGGATGACCCTGCTCCTGACCCGTCTGTCTTGATGGTACTGAGGTCCTTCTCTTCCACTTCTGGATCACTCATTTTATCCTAGAGGGATGGCAAAACGGATCAATCTCCTTATTAGTATTTCATATAACCTATTTACAAGGTCCAACTCCTACAAGGGTTCCATACACCTTACTGTATTGTTTACAAGCTATCCAATCCCTTTGATGGGCCTCAAACAACTTATTTGTATAGTTCTACTCAATCACTGTGTGAGAGTCGCAAGACCACAAATGGCTAAAAGGGCTATATTAAGTAATTCACTGCACTGCCATACCCTTGGTTGGGGCAAACAATTACGTTTTCAGTCAACTAGCCAAAAGTTTCATGCTTTGAACTCTTCTAGATATGCCTCAGAAAACAGGCTTGGTGGCCTGCTTCTAAAACATTTCATCCTTGAAAACTCTACAAAGTACACTCATAACCTAGACATGCATAAGATGGAAAAAACTAAACTGTAAGAACATCCCCATTTACAGATAAGAAAACGGATTCTGTGAAACCTAAGAAATGAATTACTTGTTAAGGACCAGAGTCAAGGTTAAACCCTTAGGCTGCCTAGCTTTAACAATCATAACATCCTCTATCAACCTTCTTTCTAATAATTCTAACCTCCAGAATAGTGAACAAAACCCTTAATAAAGCTTCCCACAGTCACTTTCCTTACCTTGGCCACTCCTGAAGTCCTCTTCACAATGTTGTTGTTGACTCCACCCTGGAGAAATTCAGCTCCTCCTGATTCATATTTCAAGTGCCCTCCACTTCAAGGGGCCTATCCTCCAGCACTATCGCAAAGTTCAGCTTCCATTCATTAAGCCTTCAGTATCTGACAATCTTTTAAAATAACTTTATTGGGAGCTCTTACATATACAGTATAATAACATTCCACAGTTCAATCACATCAAGCATTATTGTACAATTACTACCAAAAGCAGTTTCAAAACATTTTCTTTCTTCTTGAGCTCCTTGATATCACAGCTCCGTCTTTTATCCCCCTACTGCTACCTACCCGCCAGGGGCCCCTTTTTTGTGCCATATCTTACACCATCCAATACATCCATTCACCTACAATTCTTCCGTTCCCCTCGAGTGGGGTTATATAGTCATTAATACTATCAGCTCCCCCTTCCCACCTCTGACAATGTTTTGAAACTATAAATCTTCATATTAGCAGCCATCGTATCATTTTGTAGCTAACAGTACTTTGTTTTCAAGCTGTTATTGTATTTTCAACATAAAAAATTTCAAATCCAGGGGGAAAAGGAAAATGAGGAGCTAATCCCAGGAACCCAAGAGGAAAGTGAATTTTGAGAATGATGAGGGCAACAAATGTACAAGTATGCTTTACACAATTGATGTATGTATGAATTGTGATGAATTATATGATCCCAAATAAAATGATTTTTTAAAAATTTTCAAATCCATCCCGTTTCTTTCTCGACCAATTCTACTCATTAGCTGGGAATGTCTCCATTGTCTTAATATATAACTTTATTACCAAATGTTAGAGCTGAGGAGGAAGTTCTGATATCAGCAGGCATGATTCCTTATTTTCTTAGAGAATGAATGTGTGCTCTGTTACTTATTCTATTCACTATTCATACAGCGGTTTGGAAAATCTGTTTCTTCTTACATTACAGGAGGTTCATTCTAGACAGAATCATCATGGTCCCATTTTGAAGCCATCTTGTTGAAAGCAATAGTAACCCTATCCCATTTTTCTTAAACTACTTCTGTTGGAAATCCATCCCAGCCTTTACCTTTAACATATTGATCTCCGATTGAACGCAGAGACTGTGAATTTGCAGCAAGAAAGCAAATGAATTCTAAGGACTATAGTTAAACTGCCTGGGGCTGGAATCTTCTAAAAACCATGTGGCATATTTTGATAATTGCCAAGTTTCAAGGATTCAAGCAATTCTACCTTGTTGTCATTGTGCTTGCTTCAGCTTGAGTCACAGAAGAGTAAGCCAGGGAGCTGGTCTAGAAAGCCTATAAAGCCATCAAAAATGAATCTGAAGCAATGCAATAACAAGAAACACATTAAATGAGCAGGAAAGGCAGATCAAAGCAACCCAGTCCATTGTAGTTAGGTGCTATTGCATCAGTCTGACTCACTCACATGTGACCCTATGTACAACAGAATGTCACACTGCCTGGTCCTTCACCATCCTCACATTGTTCTTTTTTGTTCTGTTTTTTAACATTTTATTAGGGGCTCATACAACTGTTATCGCAATCCATACACACATCAATTGTGTAAAGCGCATTTGTACATCATTCTCAAAACATT
>NW_022111373.1:837547-846686 GCF_000313985.2 Echinops telfairi
CCCCCCCCCATTGTTCTTATGTTAGAGCCCATTGTTACAGTCATGGTGTCAATCCATCTTGTGGGTTTTCCCCTTTTTTGTTGCTCCTCTACCAATCATGATGTCCTTTTTCAGTGACTGGTGTCATCTGATAACATGGTGAAAGTACACGAGACAGTCTAGACATCCTTGACTCTAACGAGTATTAAGAGACACTGCTGGCATTTGAAATACCAATGATATAGCTTCCAGCATCACAGCACCACAGAAGGACACATAGTATGACAAATGGACAAACAAGTGATGAGACCTAGTATAGAAAGTAGGAAATGGCAAAGAGAACGAAGTAGGGAAAAACTTGGAATACAATAAACTCCTAGTTAGTCCAAAAAAAAAAAAGCCCAAGCCATCAAGTCAATTTTAACAGAAGCCATATAGGACAGAGTAGAACTGCACCCAAAGTGTTTCCAAGGCTATGAATTCTTATGGAAACAGACTGCCATATTTTTCTCCTGTGGAGCAGTTGGCGGGTTCAAACAGCCAACCTTCTGGTTAGCAGTCAAGTACTTTAATCACAACACTACAAACCGCTATTCAGTCAATAAGCAATGTTTATGACTATTTACTTTTTTAGAAGACTAGTAAGTACCATGAGTGGTAAATATAAGTACAATAACTATTATGTTATTATTCATTTCCTAAGATGAAAATGTATAAAATGAAACTTTAAGAGATTCCAAACGGGGAAAATTCATTTCTTGGGGTAAAGACTTGCTGTATAGAAAAACCTGCATCCCCACTCTATGGAAGCATAGCTAGTGGGGTGGTGGTACGCTATAATGAACATGATACCATTCATTATAAACTATAAAGCTATAAACTATCCATGTGACTCTAAGCAAGTCCCTTTCACCTTTCCTTGACTCGATTTTCCCATGTAAGGGTAATTATCCCCCATCTCCAAGACATAGAAAAAGTTGAGAATACATGCCAACAGGACTCAAAGTCCACACAAATCCATTTGCTACCTGACATTACCATTTGCATGCAACATACTAGGTTACCTAGTAAGCAAGGCTTATTTGTGCTTCCTTACTAATTTGTAGTGAACAGTTTGGCATTTTTCACTGCAAAGATTCTGCTTCAAAGTGTGGTTGGCATATGTTTCACTCCCAGCTACACACCAGCATCCTACAATATGAACGCCTCTTTTCAAATTTACAATTCTTGACAGGGACGCAGCACCCAGTATGCAATCCAAGCATAGGCTTACTTATACTGACCTATCTACAGTGAACTGTTTCACATGTTTTTCACATCGAGGGTGCAGAACGCACTACAGTTACCTATTTGTGCAATTATTTATACAAAGTATGAAATCCCAGTGAGTTCTAGACCCAACTAGATTCTAAGAGCCACGAGGAGAGGCACTGTTACCGAATTTGTTCTGCCCTGTGTTCCCAGGAAAAAGGGATCTAGCACAAATATTTGCAAGAAACCAACTGAAATAAAGTAGCCAACTAAAAAAAATCTAACTCGAAAAGATCAAATTCTTATAAAGCTATCCATCTTACTTCAAAACTCTTCCCATCTCCACTCTCAACCTCTCAGACCAAACCATTCACGAGGTCAGATACCTCCGACCTCCGGCAGCCCCCCGACCTCCGGCAGCCCCTTTTTTCCATCCCACAAACCCCTCGCATGAGAGGTTTTCCTCTACGGCCCTGAGGGGTAAGAGGGGAAAGGGGTCCTGACAGAACACACTGATCCGGGATCCGAACAGGAGTCCGCGCAGCTGCTGTGACGTATGCACGCCGCAGCAATTCTTCACCGACGAAGCCTCTCAACGCGAAGCGCTACATTGAGGTTTCTCAGGCGCCAAACAGCCTGTCAGGGTCGGACCACGTGGCGGCACGTCGCAAAGCCCCACAGGTCCATTCCTTCACGAAGGACGAAGGTACCAGATGAAGACGCGGCGCCTCGCCCTTTAAGAACCGCCCCCCTTCAAGCCCGGCGGGGGTCCGGTAAATCGTCGCGAGAGCCCCGGCTTCCGCCGGCTGCCTCCTCCCGGCTAGCCGGGCCGGAAGGAAAAGCACCCTTCCCGCCCCGCCCCCCGCGCTACCTCACAAGGCCGGTCCGTTCCAGCTGTGACCAATCGACGGTTCCATTGTAGGGCACTGCGCAAAGAGCCAATGGAGAGTCGCGGCGTGCGCAGAGCTTCCGGCCTCCACCCCCTCCGGCCCCCTCCCTTCCGCCCGCCGCCTTCCACTCCGCCCCTGGCGGAGGAAGTGATGTCACAGGCCCCATGTGAGCGGATTGCAACACATGCAGCTGCCTGGAGAGAGGGAGCCGGTGTCCTACGTCAGAGCCGCCGCCGCCGCGGAGCCGCCGCCGGGGAGGAGCAGCCGCTGCCGCCCAGGACTGGGCCCTTAGGTAAGCCAGGAGGAGGGAAAAGCCGGCGACCAGCGCGGCGGGCCGCAAGAGGTGCTGAGAGGAGGGCAGTTCAGGGGGGCTGGAAGGGGGCCGCTCTGCCCCAGCGGCGGCGCTAACTCTGTGGTCTTGGTGTCTCCGGGCCCTGCCGGGCCGCTCTAGGGAGGAGGAGGCGAGAAGATGGCGGACGACCCCAGTGCTGCCGACAGGAACGTGGAGATCTGGAAGATCAAGAAGCTCATCAAGAGCTTGGAGGCGGCCCGCGGGTGAGCGCCGCGTCCGGGCCCCCCGGGCCCTCTTGGGTCCCGGACCCCTCAGGATGGCCGCCCCCGCGCCGCATGGCCGGATGAGGAGAACCAGGCAGTGGCCAACTCCCGCCTTCTGGACCTCTGGGTAGTAGCCCCCAACTCAGGGCCGAGGGTCTGCGCGGTTGTCTTTAGAAGGGGGTCCTTTCTCCCGCTTCAGGGTAAAGGGCCGCGCTCTCAGGGCTCAGACTACTCGACCCCCCGCGTGGTAGTCCACCGCGACTTTTCTTCCCTCCTAAGCCCCTGAACCATCTCCTCACGCCGCAGGTGCTGCCACGCGACTCGGGCGCCGCTGGGAAAGTGCGAACCTTCCTTTCTGAACGCCCTTACCTGGTTCTCTCTCTTCCCCTTCCTTCTCGTTCCTCTGCCAGGCTTCATTAAAATGGCCTCCCCCTCCCGGGCCTCCCAGGCCCGTGTGGTTGAAGTTTGGATGGGGCAGGAAAGAGAAATGGCTAGGGACAACTGCTGTCTACTCCCCCAGATATCTTTGGGTCTTCGTTGGACTCAAGACGACTCCCCCAAGTGCTCTAATAATAATCTTGGAGCTTCCTGGTGTTAGCTGTCCCAAGCCCCACGTATAACCTGGAAATGCCAACAGCCTGCGGGGAGGGTGGGGTGGGGTGGTGTGTGTAGGTTTTTGGTTGATGTACCTAGATGTTCATACTCAGAGATTAGGGTTGTGGGACCTTTTGATAATGAGCTTTTAACAACAGGATCCTGTTGGCCATTCTCTGGAATTTCTGAGGGTACCACTATAGAAGTGCCTGGTGGGATTTGTTGAAATTCAGATCTGGATTACGTGGGTTTGAGTTTTGTGAGAAACTCGGTGTGTTTGTTGCAGAAATTATAGGTAAATTAAAAAAACAAAAACTGCAATATGCTCCTCCCTCCCCAAATATGCTCATTTAAGAAAGGTGTGCCACAAGTATTCCTGTTTCCTCGTTTTGCTTTGGTTTTTGGCTAGTCATAAAACTTTTTACTTACAGGAAATGACCAAAAAAAACTTATTTGGAATGTTACATATTTGTATGTCTGAGCATTCTTAGAATATCAGTGTGGCTTGCCCTAGGCCTTGTGGAAAGTTTATTTCAGCACAAGAATTAGATTAGACTTTATGGTTTCCAGCCCAGGTTTGTCTCTGACCACTAGTTTTGCAGTGATAGCGTGATCACCCCTCAAACTCATTATGAATTGGGATGTCCATAATTCCACTGTCAGCTCAGCTGACTGGTTTTTACGACCGTGTTTTGTTCTTAATAAATTAGTGAAGGATTTGGAATGAGTCTTCTGAAAGTTGGCCCTATTCAATAACTTGGGCTTTTGACTCACTCATTAGTGTACTATAGAGAAGTTATTTTGAATTGAAGGTAGCAGTTTGTTTTTTAATGTAATAATCAGGCCTTGTTAATAATCTTATAGGAATTTTTACGCAGGTGGTCCTGACCCATGTAGTAAAGTGTTTATCCCCCAAGTGTGAGAATACTTGTATAAGCCGAGCAAACCCACTGCTGACTAGATTCCAACTTGGAGCGACTCTAGAGGGTAGAACTGACCCTATGGGTTTCCGAGACAGTAACTTTAAGTAGAAAGCCTCTTTTTTCTTCCACAGAGCTGGTGATTTCAACCTGCTGACCTTAATGGCCCATTTTGTAACCAATATGTCACCAGGGCTTCTTGAGAATTTTTGTATAGGAGGGGCAATATAATCCAAGACCCATTATGACATATCCCTAGTCTTTAATTTCACTAGAGTTTTTGTTGTGTTACTTGAACCCTTGGATTGATTTATTGTTGCCATGTTGTGTAAGGATGACCTGTAGATTTGTTCTCATTTGGAGGCCTTTTAGATGACAGTTTATTTGCGTGAACAGATTTGTACATCAGAAATTTGTATGTTATGTACCCTGAAGCAGATTGAAATACGAATTCAGAACTGTAATTTGTCTCATGACTAGAGTGAACAGCCTAGCAAGTTACAGCATTCCTCTCTGCTGTTTGAAGGAAACTTGTTCTTAATTTGTTTCTAGCCATGATATTTAATGGCTTGAAACTCTTAAGCTTCTCATTCAGCTGTTAAAGGTTTTATGTCCTTGTTTAGCAAAGTTTATTTAAGTTTAAAGTATGTTAAAAACGATGTTCATAAGCACAACTTTTCTGAATGACAGGTTTAATGTGAACATTTACATTGGGTTATAGCTTTCTCTAATGCCATTGATAGTTGTGTCTTACTTTGCTGCTGCTTTGTGCCTCCACCCCATGCTTGTAGTCAAGGCTTAGTTGTATCTAGAACCCATGAAAATTTAAATCTTGGTTTTCTTACTTAAAAATATCTGAAGTTTATTCTTTTGGTCAAAAATTCCAGTTGACACCATTTTCTTGGGAATAGTAAACAGCCATTTTCTTGGAATTATTTTGAAAATGAAATCCCTCTTTCACCCACACACATGTATGGAATTCTGTTTGGAAAATCAAGATTGTTTTGTTTGTACAGTGACCAGACTCTGCTGGAATAAGTGATTTTGAAATTAAGTTATGGACATTTTCAATAGATACCACTGAACAAAATGAACAGTTTATTGAACACTTGGTGTGTTAGTACACACTGTGATGAATGGTGCATTATTTCATCTAATTCTTAAAATAATGTTACTAGTTGACTTACAAGGAATCCAAGGGTGGAAGATTAAGTAACTTGCTATCCAAAATGTCACAGTTACAATGTTGCAGGGTGCAGGACTTGAACCATGTGCCATGTTACACATGGATTTATATTTGTTCATTCAAGTCCAAGACTAGATTTGCTCAGACTGTAATCTAAGCTGTAACTGTTTTAAAATTGCTAAAATGGGCTTGGTAAGATTTTGTTTGGTAGCCAACATCATGCTTAATCTTGAAAGTTGAAAGGCATTTTGAACATTTAGTTTGAAATTAAGTTGGGTGGAACATGCCTGTTTTGTGTCCTATAAGCCTGGATGAATTTTAGTCTTTGGTGTGTAGTAGTGAAAATAGCCCAGCCAGTTGTTCTGTACTTAAGCCTCACCTAAAGTTGGTGGTACTTTTCTCTTTTTTTGAGTATTCCTGGTATATTCTTCAGAGTTGGCTTAATGAGGACAAACCTGTACATAAGCCAAAACAAACTAGGGCCATGTGAATGGAGCCATGTTTGCAGGTATCTTGCATAAGGAAGTGAGGCATGTGAACATAAGATAAAAGAAAGGTATGTGAGAGACTTGGGAGGAGGGATGCTATATGTTTTTTGCCTAGATTATTTTCAGGTCTGATGTAGGGTTTTGTTGTTGTTGTTGTTGTTGTTTTTGTTTTGTGTGGGCGAGAGTTAGCCCCAGAAACTGTTGAGAGCTGTATGGTTTCCAGGGAGTGGAATCATAACATCTTTTCTAGCAAAGACAGTGGTGGGTGTGACAAAGGAACAGACAAGGTTAATTGGATAAGTTTTGTCTGTGGGTGTTAGCATATTTTTTTATTTATCTTTAGCCAGGAACCTTGTATGTTCTAGATACAATGAGAGTTCAGACAGACCTCTCCCAGGCTTGAAGATCAATGTGGCTGGGTCTTCTGTTGTAATGTATGGATATTTTAAAGCTTACTGTATAGTTAAGAATAAATTGTAGCTATCTGGACTTGGAAGAAAATAGAAATCGCCAGGTCACATGTGTCCTTTTTTTACTCCAAAAAAGACTCCCTGTTTTTAAATCCTCTGAAAGTTCTCACATTCTGTTTAACTGAAATTTAGAAATGTTGGTGAGATGATTGGATCAGTTAAGTTTTTCAATCTTACAAATAATTTACCAGGGGTCTTCTCATCTTCATGAGGAATAAACTCGCTGTCTTTGAGTCAATGCCAACTCATAGCGATGCAATTTACAGAACAGGGTAGAACTGCCCTTGTGGGATTCCAAGGCTGTAAAGAAAGTATGGTACATGTTTTTTAATCATTTTATTGGGGGCTCGTACAGTTCTTATCACAATCCATACATACATCCATTGTGTCAAGTGCATTTGTACATTTCTTGCCCTTATTTTCAAAACATTTGCTCTCTACTTGAACCCTTGGTATCAGCTCCTCATTTCTCCCCCTCCCCCCCCTGCCTCCTTCATGAACCCTTGATAATTTATAGATTATTATTTTGTCATGTCTTACACTGTCAGTACATCTTTTTAAGTATCCTTCCCAAGAGTAATTTGTTACCTTTACATTTGTACTTGAACCAGTTAATAATCAAACTTTTAGAGAGCTTTTATCCTCACCTGACTTTTTTCCTTTTTCTGTCTCCAATAGATAAGACTCCAAGAGAAAGTCAAGAATTAAAAATGTTTATAAATTATCAAAGAAGAATTGTAGAACAGCTACCACAGGGCAAGTTATTTTATTCAAGCTTTGGTTCACTACTAACCATAAGCTTGACATGAGTGGTAACAGTTCATTGAGATTATGCAGCCGAAAGTGCCTAGCCTCACACTTGCCACATAAAGACTGCTCTTTTGTATACATTAGCATTGGTCTTTCAGATATGGAGAATCACATTGGGTCAGGATACAGATAATACCAACATATCTGGCCTCAAGGAAAGGGAGAAAGAAGTGAAAGCAAAGAATTGGTAAAGATGAGAATACATACTGGAAGGAAAGTGAAATCCCCTGTAAGTGCCTGTTTTAACTCAGACCTAGTCTTACCAGCCATGGTGTTCTGTGTTCTGTGGGCCTAATAAAACAATCATACTGTCTCTGTCAAGTCTTCACAGACTTCTCATTGTAATAGCAGAGGAGGAAGGCTTGCTCCAGACACACTTCTAGGTAATCAAAGTGCCTAATTAGAATACTAATTAGGGCAGAGTGCCCTGAAAGATTGCAGTTTAAAAGTTACCTTGCACATTCACACATCAGTTGGTCCCTTATTGCAGAGAACCCTTTTTCTTTGAGTTTAGCGTTGGGGCTATGCTGAGGAGCTGGAAGCCTGGACTCACAGCTGGATCTGGCCTACTCAGGACTTGGACAGCCGACATTTCTTGTGCACCCTGACTATTCTCCAGTGATCTCAGAATAGAACCTTCTCCTAGGATACATTCTGTAGGAGTCTCTCAATTCTTCTGCAACCTGCACTCTCAGTGATGGGGAGAAGGTTTTAAGGAGATTCAAAGCTCTTTTCTCCAGCAGGTTGGAAAGATTATGGAGCATTGTCTTTGCATAGCACGGTGAAGTTCCCTTTTATTAACAGCTTTAGCTACAGTCCAGGAATGAAAACTTGTCTCTTTCCCCTGTTTGTGTCCTTCCTGTCTTTACTCTTATTGTAATCCTTTCAGATTCTAAGGGCTGGTTGTGAAAGAAATGCCTAATAAAATGAGGACATAATCTGAAACTCAAATAGTATTATGAACTATTTACAGCCCCATATTAAGTGCAGAATAACAGTACGTTAAGAGGGTGTAATGTAAGCATGTGGCCATGAGCAAGATCAGTAAGTCTTGAGCAGGGTATTAAATGAGGTTTGGGACATTGTCAGAAAGCAAGGGGTTGTGTGTCCACTCAGGTGGACAGCTGCCATTGAGGGAGCTTGCTCAGTAGTTCTCAACCTTCCTAATTCCACAACCCTTTAATACAGTTCCTCATGTTGTGGTGACCCCCCCCCCACCATAAAATTATTTTCATTGCTACTTCATAACTGTAATTTTGATACTGTTATGAATCCGACGGCCCTGTGACAACCCCCAGGTTGAGAACCTCTGTGTAAAACCATCAGCTGTCTCCCTCCACCCATGTTTCTGTTGTTGGTCATGGCTTGCGGGGGATGAGTGGGGGTGTGGGGGTTAATACATCATTGTGATTGGTTTCCCCCTTCTCCCCTCACCTTTCCCCTACCCTCCCATCATTGTTCCTGAGGGTTTTGTTTTGTTTTTTAGCATCTGTTTTTATTAATGTTTGGTGTGTTTTTTTATCATTTTATTGGGGGCTCGTATAACTCTTACCACAATCCATCCATCCATTGTATCAAGCGCATTTGTATATTTGTTGCCATCATCTTTCTGAAAAAATTTTCTTTTTACTTGATATTAATGTTCTTAAAAACAAGCGTGCCGTGTTGTCCGTCCCCCCGCCAAAAAAAACAAAACAAAACAAAAAACCACAAGCGTCCATACCAGTGTGGATAAGGAGCAGCGGGGCAGAGGAGGAAGAAGAAATTCTGCCTTATTGGTAATAAAACTCCAGGTTCATCCCATCGTGGATTTCATAGTTGCCCAGATACACGTGGTCCTTAAAGATGTTGTGTACCACTTCTTAAGAACGATCTTGTTCCAACGGGTGACAGTTTGGGCTGCAGTCAGCTTTTTTTTTTTTTTTTAATAAATCATTTTATTAGGGGCTCTTGCAGCTCTTATCACAACCCATCCATCCATCCATTGTGTCAAGCA
>NW_022111373.1:848640-858381 GCF_000313985.2 Echinops telfairi
TGTGTGCTCTGGTCAGATATATCCTTCTCCCGAAGCTGCAGATTCAGTGCCATCCTTTGAGATACATTCTTCTCGGGGGAGGGGCAGGCATCCACTTAGTATTTGGGGCTGGGACCAGCCCCCTAGACCCCTCCACTGATTCCCTACTCCACGCCGGCATGTTGTCTTGCAGTCAGCTTCTTAAGATGCCCAATGGTATCGTCAGTGTTCCATTTGATGTGGGCCTTCTTCCCCAGTCGTTGCAAACCACCTCAGTTGTCCTGGCTTGAACACTAAGCCAGGACACCATTCCTGAGGGGTTTATCTGTCCTGTATTCCATGTGTTGAGAGTGCTTATCTGGACCCAGTGTACAGTACAAGCTCTGGTCTAGCCGATTTGTAAGGTAAAACTGGGGTCATGATAGTGGCTGGGAGGAAGCATTAAAGAAGTAGAAGAATGTTGTGTGTTTCGTCAGCTATGCTGCACCCTGACTGGCTTGTCCCTTCCTAGTGACTTCTGTGAGGGGGTGTTCAATTGTCCCAAAGGTTTTCTAAGCTGTAGATTTTATGGGAGCAGATTGCTGAGCTACTTAGGGTGGGTTCATTTGTCAGCAGAGTGGTTTCTTCTTTATACTGATACATAATAGTCTTCTAGTAAAGGAAAATGTTACTTTGTGTTATTATTTGCTTGGTACTGTATCTTTGCTACAATGGTGAAATGGAGCTGCCCCTTATTTGCAACTTTGAAATTCATCCTTGCTTAAGCCTGGACTTATATTCAACAGCTTTGTATTGGTTGATGGTGGATAGTGTATTGAAATAGTACAGAACTTTTGTACGTGGGTGGCTTCATAATTTGTAACCCTGAAAATACCTTGTATTGATTCCCAAACACTCCTTAATGTCTGATGGCTTTGTTTTGTTTTTTTATTGTCTGGTGGTTTTTAAATTTTTGCTGAAGTTCTCTTTCAGGCTAGTTCCACTTTCAGACATCTTCTGGCCCTGTAGCTATTTGAGCAAGGTGCCTCTTAAGAAAAGATTCATAATTAGAAATTCATAGCTAAAATATATTTTAGTCAAGTAATGAAGCATTTTCTAAAGATGATTAGATGGGTAACATACTTTATTCTCCCCCACTCCTTTTTTTTTTAATTGCAGCAATTCTGTTTCAGAGCAAAGAAATTGAAGTACAGTGAGATTAAGTAGCTTGCCCAATAAGGGGCAGTTGTGGATACTGTACCCATTTTTCTGATTTCACAAAACCTATCATCTTAACTATTATATACCACACTGCCTGGCTCTTTGGTTAGTTTTTCTCTTGCTGAATAGAAACATCTCCCATTCTGTTCTGAAAGGAGATTGCAAGTTACTAGAAAGAGCAGGTGTGCTGAGACCCAGACACAAAGATAAAGGGAAAACAGGCCTGTTATTTGCAATACCCAAGGAAAAGCATGAGTACTAAACCTGTTTGTTCTTAATGAGCATTGGTGGTAAGGGAAATAACTAGCTGCTAAATCCCTCCCTAGAAGCTCATTTGAGTATTAGAAAGATTAACACAAAATGTGGCTTTGTTTTATTTGAAAAGTGTTTCCATCCTGATCAAGAAAGTTATATGAGCCCCCAATAAATGATTTTTAAAAAGAAAGTTATATTGTAGACTTCCAAGTCTGTGGTTCTGTTGGCTAGCAGTGGTCAGTCAGGTGTCAGATCTCAGATCCATTTGAAGTTGCTAATTAGTAGATATAAGTTACGGCCTTGAACCTGCTCTATAACAATACGTAGAGCAGACTCAAGCACACATGTGGGAGAAGGTCATCCAAGTTATGTGATAAAGTATAAAGTTTTAGAAGGGACTGATTTTCTGGTTCTCCCTTATAAATGACAAATAAAGCCACAATGTAGTGTTGTGCCATATCGGGTGGTGGGGTGGTTTTGTCTGTAAGGATGATTGGTTCTTTTATTCTGTTTGACGATTTGGTTACACCTGTAATTCAATAACAGGGAACCCTGGTGGCATAGTACTTTAATACTCAGCTGTTGGAGGGTCAGTAGTTGTAACCCCCTAGCCACTCCACGGGACAACAACATAGCAGTCTGCTTCTATAAAGATTTGCTGCCTTGTAATCCCTATGAGGTAGTTCCATTCATACAGCCTCCCTAAGCATTGGAATTCCCATGCATTGGCAGTGAGTTGTGACTCAGGTAATCCAACAATGATGAAGCCGGTCCAAAGGAAACCATGTAAATTCTCCAAGGTTATGAAATCAGTAAGAGTGAAATAGGGGCTCAGTCATAGGAACAATTGTGAGGATGGTGCAGGACCAAGACAATGTTTTGTTTTGTTGTGCATAGGATCACTATGGTTGGCACTGACTCAGTGGTACTTAACAACAAAGGGGGCATGAATGCAAACCTGTATGATTCTAAAATTTGTGTTCCCAACCACCCATCTATTCTGTTTCCCATATTAAATCTTATCCAAAAGGTCTTCGATTAAAGGTTTAAATTTAGCTTTTTGCACTTGTTCCCCTGATAGAAGAAGGCAAATAGAAAACCCATTGTTTAGAACTGGATAGAAATTGGTGAGGAATTGATTGATTTTAAGCTGGGGATCCATATCATTCTGGTAGCTCATATTTTACCAGAAATTAGTGGACTGAGACATGAGGTTGAGCTTTGTGAACAATGGATGCGAGATTGAAAGGGGGGGGGGGCTGTTATAAAAACCTTGACCCTTCGCATCCTAGGCACCACTCAGTCACCGAGCATTGTGAAAGCTGCATTGGGGGCAAATGCTCTAAATCCCAACAGAGAGAGACTGAGCAGTCTCTAGCATGTTTCAGGTCCTAAACTAAAAAGTAATTGTTACTTAGAAGTGGATGGGAGGTAACTTGTAGGGCATTTGGTAGGGAGTGGGTGTCTCACAATTAAGTGAGAGAAATGACAGCAGCTTGCCTTCAGCAAGTGGACTCTTGGTTCCTCTTTAAGTGGTGGCGAGGGCGTGGAAGCACTAGCCTCAGTATTAGCCTCTTCTAAGGCACAGTAGTTCCTAGCCTAGCTACTGGCTCCGGGTTAGAATCATAGGTGTTAAGAAAACAGCCATGTCACCTCCTTGAACCAAAATGGATTAAGAGGAAATCTGTTGTTTGTGTTATGAGCATATATTTCTGTTTTGGCATTTTCAAAACCTCCAAGAATTCTGGGATCCTCAAGTAGACTGGTCAGTGGATAAACTTGAGAACCAAAGTTTCCCCCGGTGCTTTTTAATTTCCCTTTCTTGATGTTCTTGAACAATGGCGATGATTCACGTTGGTAAGATCTTTGCAGGCTTTTTCCTCCTCAGAGGACTCCTAGATTTTCTTATTTGCCTGCCCCTCTGGTACCTACGTCACCCAGCCCAACTCGGGCACTCTTCTGCTGGCCTTGGTTATTTGTTTTCCTTAGTGACCATGCAGTCCTAACGATTCCAATCCTATGTTTCTCTGCCCGAGGAAGACAACCCTTTACTGCCCTTTACTGCCTGCACTGCCTGCTTTTTGAGAAAGGGGAATAGGAAACTGCCAGTTTTTTCTTCAAATTTTCTTCCTTCATCTTTTTGCCTAGTTTTAGTTACTGTTTATTCACTGTTTATTATATTTACTGTTGTCTCCCATCTGTTTTATTCCCCACAAGTTTGTCCTATTGGTGGAAGATTGATGAGTGTTTTTGACAGGTGAAATATCCCCTAACGTTGGTGAGAACCAGAAGTCCTGGGAACCTTTCAGGGCACAACGTCCCAGCTTGTGTCTTGTTCTGTCCCATCTTTACCACCTGTATGTGAGTCTCTGCCAACCTCATTCAGTGCACTTCTTGAATGTGAGTCTTTTGATTTTGAAAAAGAGCTATAATAAAGCAAAAAAGTGGGTGAAAAGGTGTTGATTTATTTTTAAGGTTTAAGAAAAACTTGTGTAAAACTCAAATTGTCATCGCTGATTTTTAACTCTCAGTATCCCTATAGGTCAAGAGTAGAACTGCCCTATATGGTTTACGAGTTTTTTGTACGAGTGAACTGCCGCCTCTTTCTCCTGCAGAGCAGCCAGGTGTGTTCGAGCTGCCGACCTTTCGCTTAGTTGGCCCTGCACCTCCAGGGCTCTCTAGCTGCTGCTTAGTGAGAGCTTTGTTTTTCTTTCTTTCTTTTCTTTTCTTTTCTTTTCTTTCCTTTCCTTTTTTTTTTTTTTTTGAGAGAGAGAGAGAGAGCATTTTTTTCATACACCTCAAGCTTCCTTATTTTTTTTTTTATTTCCCGGTGTTTACACAAACTGGTCTACCAACTTTGGGTGGAAGGGCTTTCCCCTTTAGGGAAAACAAAAGAGTTTGTTGTTACTGTTTGTTGTTGTTGTTACTGTTTTGGTCAAGGTACACTTATGAACTGTTTTTTAAATGGTCTTCAGTAGCAAACTTGCATTGGTGTCTTTGCTACTTTTTTCTCTCTGGAACGTTAAATGGATGCAACTGTAAGGTTACCCAGCTTGAAGCTGTGCTAACAGTAAGGTTGCTTAATTAATGCTCATCTTCTTAACTGTCTCTGCAGTAGAAAGTAAATAGCTGTTTAACTTAAGGTCGCTGCTTTGCTCTCCTTATCAGCTTGCTGTAAGAATCTCATGTAGACATTTTGGTTTCACTCAGTTCATTTGTTCTAGAGTACTCTTTAAGCCTCAAACTTTGCATCCTGAGATTTGGTGCGGAACCCCTCACACATTGGAGCTTCTTGAATGAGAGTCCTTGGGGGAGCGAGGAGGGAGTAGTCTTTGAAATTTTAGCTGGTTTGAATAATGGTAATAGGTAATTGTGAAGAGGAGGGAAAGCAGTGGGTTGGGTGGTATTTAATTTGAAGTGTATCTTGGAAGCAGCTTTTATGATCATTCTGCTTGTTTGTGATGACAACTAAAGCTGCATATCATAAAATTTCCTTGATTCTTCAGTTTGGCGAGAATACTTGCTTCCCTATCCAATGGGTGGCAGCAGAGCACACACCATACTCTATTGTACTTTTGATCAACTAGTAGTATATTGGGGAAAGTCTCACCAAGGTTATGAACCGACCTTCGAAAAACAGTGCTGCTTTTAGAGATGGCAGTCAGCTGACGGAGAGAAGATTTTTGGTGGTGGAAGGACTGGCTAGCCAATTTGTGTGCTTGTAAAGAAAAGCGATCTGGGGGATCTGTGGAATTTACCCCCTGGAAGAAATTTTTAGACAGCAAGGTCTCGTGTAGGTAAGCTCTTTCCAGTGCCAATATTAAGAGAAAATTAACACCGTGGTGCATATTCGTTACATAAATTTCACCATTTGACATTTCCAAGGACTCGGTTTCACATTTTTAGACTTGCAACACTTGTAGTCAAAGAGCTAGGCTAGCATAGGGGTGCTTTTGTTTGTTGTTCCACGCACTCTGCCTGCCTATTATTAGTCACTTGGCACATAGGCCCACTTGACTTGACATGGAACCCAGCTTTCCAGTCCTTCTTTCTTGCCAACTTCCATTGGACTCTGGATATGTGACATTGTACTATTAAAGCTGGCATATTGGACTACTGTGACATTATTATGCAAGCTCAGCGATTAGGAGAAGTTTAGACTTTCTGGCAGCCTTCTCAATAGCTTTCTTTGCCTCCACTTGTTCTTCCTTGACACTGGTTATAACTACTGAACTTATGACCCTCAAGGACCTGATCTATAAAGTAACCTCAGGAAGTAGCTTTCTTACAGACTCATTAAATATCAGGTAGAATTTAACATGACATCGTATTTCTGAAGGTGTCTTGGCTCCTAATCAGATCCTTTGTCTGCAAGATGCAAATCACCTTATGTTACATGGATAGCTACTGTAAGAAAGCCCACCTTTTTTTGGATCTGGTCAGCTCAGATTTAGAGCTATTAATTTATTAAGTTGTTACTGGGGTGTGGGTTTAATTGGGGAGCATTGCCATTTGTATACCCATAAGATTGTAGTTTTTTGGTTATTAATGTAAGTTGGTTATTAATGTAAATTCTTAGGTTTTGGGGTTTTTCTTCATGAAAATGACTTGTTTGGCTTTTCAAGAGTAAACTTGGGTTGAGACCAAGAAATTAATATTAAAAGAATATATTTTTCCTCAGTATGTTTCCCATAGATAATTTGTTCAATGTCCTTTTAAATTTTTTTAATTTAAAATATTTTTTTAATGGCCAGACTCTCAATGCCTTGGTCCTTTTAATTAAATTAAAAGTAAATTAAGAGAGAACCAGGTGTGTGTTATATTCTATAACCGGGATATTTGTTTTAATTCCAAGACTCTCCCATTATCAAGGTATTTAAGATGCTAAATTAGTAATTACAAAGTTTCTTGGTGACCCTGGAATTCAAAGCAAACTGAGAGAAGAGTGTGTGGTGTGTGTGTGTGTGTGTGTGTGTGTTTAAACGTGTTAAAGATAGTGGTAATTCATCTAGACTTTGGAGAGAAGTTGAGAAATTCTCAACCTAAGAATTATGCTTTATTTAATTTGTACCTTATTCTGCCATGGACAAGGCTTTCTGTTCAATGCCGTTGTTTGGGCATTCCCTCATCAAAAGCTTCTTTATCTTTGAGAGGATAAGCTATTCCTAGAGAATCCTACTCATTGTTCATTTAAATCATTGAGCTGCTATCATGTTTTGGATACTGTGCCTAGCTTGGAGTATAGTTTGAATAATACTCCTGTACTCTCTGCCTTCCTGGTCATCTCTCTCTCTCGGTCCGTTTACTAATGACAAGCATGAAATTTAACTCTATACTTATGTGGTGCTTGACCCTCTAATGAGTTATTCTTTCTTCCACAGCAATGGCACCAGCATGATATCGTTGATCATTCCTCCCAAAGACCAGATATCACGAGTGGCAAAAATGTTAGCTGATGAGTTTGGAACCGCATCTAATATTAAATCACGAGTAAACCGCCTTTCAGTCCTGGGAGCCATTACATCTGTACAACAAAGACTCAAACTTTATAACAAAGGTAATCTGGAGCTTGGTCATTGCCTCCTCTACTCTGTCTCGGTTCTATTTTCCACTTTGATTCTTTGACCACTCACCGATGCTTCCTCTTCAGCCAACTGGTGTTTAATTTTATCTTAGTTGCTTTGTTTGCTCTTAAGTATATCTGTTGAAAGTTTGGTAATATTTATTGTACTTAAAAGGAGCACCCTGGTGGCATAGTAGTTACATATTGGGGTGCTAACCTCAAAGTCAGCCATTTGAAATCTCCAGCTGCTCTGAAGGAAAAAGCGGACTCTACTTCTGTAAAGACTTAGTCCCGAAAAACCCACAGGGGCAGTTCTACCCTGCCCTATAGGGTCCCTATGTCAGTGTTGACTCAATGGCAGTGAGTTTGGTTTTTGTTTTTAAAAGCATAAATCCTACCTGAAACATCTCTGAAGGAGTTTCAAAATTGGGAGAATTCTGCTTGGGAAATTTAGAAATTCTTATACTCTAAATTATGGCCTAGCTCAGTGGTTCTCAACTTTCCTAATGCTGTGACCCTTTAATACAGTTCCTCATGTTGTGGTGAACCCCACCCCCAACCATAAAGCTATTTTCGTTGCTACTTCATAACTGTAATTTTGCTACTGTTATGAATTGGGTGACCCCTGTGAAAGGGTCGTTCAACCCCCAAAGGGGTTCAACCCACAGGTTGAGAACTGCTGGTCTAGCTTGTCAGGGACCAGAGGTTGTGGGAAATTGGCTGTAGGTTTAAGTAGAGATATTGTTTATGTTCTTTGCAGTACCTCCAAATGGTCTGGTTGTTTACTGTGGAACAATTGTAACAGAAGAAGGAAAGGAAAAGAAAGTCAACATTGACTTTGAGCCTTTTAAACCAATTAATACGTCATTGTATTTGTGTGACAACAAATTCCATACAGAGGTAAGAAGTTCAAGCACAGAACATTTTCATCACCCCAACAAGAAATTTCTCACACACCACAACCAGCCCCATCCAAGCTACCCTAGACTCATTAAGCTACAACTAATCTGCCTTTTGTCTCGGCATTTCCTATAATGGAATCATACAGATCTTTTGTGACTGGTTTTCTTCCTTTAGCATATCGTTTGCAAGGTCCATCCATGTCGTAGCATGCATTAGTGCTTTTTTTCACGCCTGCATATTATTTCATTGATAGACATTTGTGTTTATGAATAATGGCTTTGAACATGCATGTGCAGGTTTTTGTGTAGGCTGGTGCTTTTGTTTCTCTCGAATGTATCTAGGGGTGGAATTGTTGGATTATATGGTGCCCTATGTTTTATTCTTTTGAGGAACTTCCAGACAGTTTCCCAAAGTGGCTCCACTGTTTGTGCCACCAATGATAATACCAATTGCCTCGTGTCCTTCAATACCTGCTATTATTTGCCCTTTTAAAGTTCCAACCATCTCAGTGGGTAGGCCATAGTATCTGGAGGTCTTTGTTTGCATTTTCTCCAAGCTCTGGATTATGTTGATGGTATCCTCTGAAGCGTAAAAGTTTCTTATTTTGATTGAGCCCAATTTCTTTTTCCTTACTATCATATCTAATAAGACTTTGCCTAGCCTGAAATCACAAAGATTTGCTACTGTTTTCTATCTTGAGCTTTGTACTTTTAGCACTCATATTTGGGCCTGTGATTCATTTTGAGCTAATGTTTTTGTTGATGTGAGGACGGCGTCCAACTTCCCTTTTTTTAGTGTGAACCTTCTATCCCAGCCCTGTTTGTTGGAATGGCTATTCTTTATCCCCATTAAATTGACTTGTTACCTTTGTCAAAAAGAAATAGAAGTTGAGTGTTTATTTCTGGAATTCCTAAGTCAGTTTTTATGTAGTTCTAACCCCAGATCATTAGAACAGTTAGTAGTTAGGTCCTTAAGAAAAGCTGTTTCGCAGAGCATTTGTTTTGATGAAGGGATGGGGTACCTTGTGTCCCATATCTTGAGTATGGAGCGCTTTATTGGGGCCTAGAATAGGGGAGGCAACTCAGTGTCATGCAAGTGCAACCCCAACGGAGAGTGCCTCCTTAAAAGTTTGCGGCTTTAAGTGTCTCTTGCTTTGCCCTGATCCTAGGCTTGTTGTTTAACAAATAAAGGTTTTTCTTGAATTTTAAATCTACTACTCTACCAATTTGTTCTTGCCAAATTGCGAATTAAAATGTTAGCACTCCACATGTTCTGTGATGAGACTAGGAAAGGCCATGTTGTGTTAGGAGACAAACCTACTCTTAGCAAAAGTCCTGCTGATATCCAATCTCAATCCTTAGGTTGGAATGGAGGAGGAGGCTATCAAAGACGTTCATTAAAGAATGTGATAATGCCTTTTGCTGGGACATTTGGCCCACTCTTTGAGAGAGCTATTTTTCTGTTTTTAAGTCTTGAATTTTTATGACACCAATCAATCGTTCAGCCTGTTTGAGAGAGAGAAAAGCAGTGAGTTTGGAGAACTAGAGACAAATAGTTACTGCTCTCTTTCCCTGTATACCAATATTTGCCTTCATTTCTTAGCACCTTTAGTTTCTAGCTCATAAACAGTGAATCTTTAATAGCATGACTATTGTGGCTTGGGGGTTTTGTTTTGTTTTGTTTTTTCCCATTTTAACCAAACTTTTGAGTGATGGAGCAAACCACCATATATGATAAACTGTAATGGTGGAAAAGAAATCTCATTAGAGTGACATAAATCAGTCAACATTAGAACAATTGGGAATTCACAGCTGGTTCTTAGTTCAGTCTCCTGCCTTTCA
>NW_022111373.1:859925-861270 GCF_000313985.2 Echinops telfairi
AAAAAAATGCTATCCCAAAAGGAGGAGAGTCTCCCTCTAAAAACCCAGAATCTGGTTCTCGTACCATTAAAATATCATAAATGAAGTTTTATATGCAGGTATCATTAATGATGTTCAATTCCCGAGAGATGAGTGTAACATTTTAGGACTTAGACAAGACCTTTTATAGACTTACTGGGTTTTGTTTTCATGCACGATATAGTTGATGTACAATATATTCTGATATGCCATGGAGGACACTGCCTATGCATGCTGGGGCTATTAATGATCATAGAAAGTCAACTTTGGGAAGTTAGAACCTTAATATGAATTTTATGCTCCATAGACTATCATCAGTCTAAATCAAATCAAGAACTAGGAAGAAGTTGCGCTCTATGACTGTACTGGTTTTGTATTTACATACCCTGGGTCAGGTATGTTGGAGGGCTTCTTTATATAGGTGCACTTGGTTATTTCTGCAACAGGTTCCAATTTGTCCATGACTTTTAGTTATGACTAAAATCTCTAATTCCATAGAATGGTTTTGCCATAGTACTTATACCATGATGAGTGGGATGACAGGGCTTGTATATATATATATATATATATCTTTTGGGGTTTTTTCTTGCCCTTAGCAAGAGCTGTAGAGCGTAATATATGATACGTGTGTTTGCTTTGCAGGCTCTTACAGCACTACTTTCGGATGATAGCAAGTTTGGTTTCATTGTAATAGATGGTAGTGGTGCGCTTTTTGGCACACTCCAAGGAAACACAAGAGAAGTCCTGCACAAATTCACTGTGGATCTTCCAAAGAAACACGGTAATACAGGAAGAGAACCTAAGCCAACTTGCTTTGTGATTAGTGTTGAAGAAGCAAGTAGATGGCGGGGAAAGTGAGCCCAAATGATGGGAAGAGGAGCATTGCAGAACGACTGGTGGCTTGGTGATGTCTCTCTGACTTTGATAAGTGCTGCGCACTAACCGATTGTGCCACTGGAGCTTTTCTGACTTCTCTCTTCACATCAGAAGCAGTGGTCACTCAGAGCAAGTAACCGTTTATGCTAAGCATTTAGCTAAGGGAGTAGTGATTTTTCTCTTTTGGATAACAGCATGTTTGACTTATTTTTTAATTAGAAAAGCTTCTTGTACCTTTTAATTGCCTTATTTTCCCCCATCACTTTTATGTCAAAGGTAGAGGAGGTCAGTCTGCTTTGCGTTTTGCCCGTTTAAGAATGGAAAAACGACATAATTACGTTCGGAAAGTAGCCGAGACTGCTGTGCAACTGTTTATTTCTGGGGACAAAGTGAATGTGGCTGGTCTCGTTTTAGCTGGATCAGCTGACTTTAAAACTGAACTAAGCCAATC
>NW_022111373.1:862792-864359 GCF_000313985.2 Echinops telfairi
AGGACGATACTTTGATGAAATCAGCCAGGACACGGGCAAGTACTGTTTTGGAGTTGAAGATACACTAAAGGCTTTGGAAATGGGAGCTGTAGAGATTCTAATAGTCTATGAAAATCTGGATATAATGAGATATGTTCTTCATTGCCAAGGCACCGAAGGTATGAGAATGAGAAAATAGGGTTGTTATTTGTCACTGACTTGTACATTCAGGAAAGCCTAGGGTAGAGAAGGGGCCCAAGGGAGTGGGTGGCAGATTTCGTGACCAATCAGAAGGTAGAGCCCACCCATCATCCCCCAGTAGTCTGTAGATTTGTCAGTTGTTGTGGAGTAGGCTCCAACTCAAGGCAGCCTGACACAACAGAAGGACACCTTGGCCTGTCCTGCGCCCTCTTCCTGGTTTTTGTAGTGTTTGAGCCCATTGTTGCATCCTTCATCTTTTGAAGGGTCTCCCGCCTGTGCACTGACCCTCTGCTTTACCACACATGGTGTCATTTTCAAATACTTGAGGAATGAATGCCTGAGATAGTTACATTTCTTGAAGACCAGGATAGTATTGATGACTTTGATGTTTTCTTGAGAGTGGAGCCGAGTACCTCCATGCGTGCTGACCAACATGTTTATGAAAGAAGGCTTATAGAATGAGTTCATGAGCCTTCTCCCTAAGCTAATCTGTGATTATGTGAGAACCAAGTTAACATGATTTCTTTTCTCCCTGTCTCCCCATCCCAATACCAGAGGAGAAAATTCTCTATCTAACTCCAGAACAAGAGAAGGATAAATCTCATTTCACAGATAAAGAGGTATGTGATTTTTTTCTTGTTTGGGGCTACATTCAGGTGATCCTAAATCTACATGTTTTGAGTTCTAGCAGCGTAGGCTAAACAGCATACTTGTTGGGGGTCACTGGTAATAAATCGGGGCTTCATGGTTACTGCAGTCCCTTTTTTTTTTTTTTTTTTTTAAAGTGGTTAAGCAAACCTCATCCTTTAAATAATGAAGAGGAAGGCACCTCCTTTTCTGAAATCTCTTCCACTAATAGCTAAAAACCTGGCTGCTCCAGGTTTGATCTGAAGGCGTCATCCACGCTTAAAAGGGTTCCCTGGCAGGTGGAGATCCCCTCTAGGTTCCTCAAGACCTGAGTTGGAGGGTCAGGCTGTTGAGTAAGTGCTGCTACAGTCTGACCTCCAGAGTCAACAACAAATCTGAAGCTGAAAATCTGCTCAGTATGTGCTGGCATTTCATAACTGAGGCTAGAGCTTTAAGAGGAGTATTGCTTGAAATCAGAATAAACCGATTTTTAAGTGTACGCACACACACTGAGAATGAGGACCGTGGCTGGAGTGGGAAGTGACTTAGAAGAGATTGGTCTTAATTTCTCCTTGTTCCATTGTCTATGTTTTGTGGACACCCTCTGTAGACAGGACAGGAACATGAGCTGATTGAAAGCATGCCCCTACTGGAATGGTTTGCCAACAACTACAAAAAATTTGGAGCTACATTGGAAATTGTCACAGATAAGTCACAAGAAGGATCCCAATTTGTGAAAGGATTTGGTGGAATTGGAGGT
>NW_022111373.1:864565-877394 GCF_000313985.2 Echinops telfairi
AGGTATCTTACGGTACCGAGTAGATTTCCAGGGAATGGAATATCAAGGAGGAGATGATGAATTTTTTGACCTTGATGACTACTAGGTAGTCGACATGGGTCTGGCAAACCGTGCCTCACCCTCCAGCATCCAACCCAAGGAGCATACCCGTGGTGGAATCCAAACAGATCCCTGCCTTTTGATTGGACCCTTCTCAGAGCTTAACTCCATGAGCACTGGATATGGAAATGAAAACCGAAACACAACCAGGCCCGACCCCACACTGGTTTGTCATGGTGTCAGCGCAGCAGCCTACAAGAAGTTCCCGAAGGTCACTATGGACTAATTTAAAAAAGAATCCCAGTTTTTACTTTTACTTGATGGTGAAAATTGGTTGCTCTTGTATTTTATGGAAAAAAACAAATGATTTTTTTAACCTTCATACATAGAAGCAAAAGTACTTTAACTGCTGTAAACCTTCAAAAGTTAATAGAAGTGACATCATACTGGTTTGTTTCTTATTTTGATTGGAGAAAAAAATTGCTGCATTTCGCAGTGACCCATTTACATGGCATTCTCAGCTTAGACTGCATAAGAAGAAATATATGTGGTGAAATGTTGGAACCATTTCTCTCTCGGTCTCTGTTTAATGTTGAAAGGGTGAGCTGATAGGCGCTTTCAACTTCACGCCCTCCCACCCCTTTCCCCTCCAGACTGTCAGTTGCAAGGATGCACATTGCATTGCAAAGCCTAACTGCCTCGGGAAGCAGTTGGGGCCGGTGCACTGTCTTTCCATCTGTTTTACAGATGCATATGTGCCCAGGTTTGACAAAGGTTCCCATGATCTTAACCTACTAGAAACCAGTTTGGAATGGATCTGATGGAGCTTCTGTGCTTTTGCTGGGATTGGGAGAAATAAAACATGCAATTTAAGTGAAAGCAAAAAGATTTAAAGAAGATTTTACTTTATTTTGCTTGGGTCTATCCTTGGTAAAAGGGAGGTTGTGTTTTCCTTGTGTTGGATGGCATGAGATTATGTGAATGTTTTGATTTTAATAAAATGAACTGCAAGGTTTTTTCACAGGAACGATGACAAAACATGTATGACTGTGCATGTAATTAGAAACCCCTGACCTCCTGGTGGGGTTGGAGCATCTGTTTCACATATGGGACTTTGAAACACCTCTCATAGGAGAAATTAGGGGAGACGGGTGGGAAGGGAAGGGATGGGACACAGCTTCTGGCACCAAGGATTAACCATGTTAGATCCAAAAGTGGGCCTGAAACCCTGAAGCTTATGCTTCCCAGCTGGGCTATGAATTAGACTTCAACCCGGCTGATGTACGAGGTCATGGTGTGCCCGAGGCGATGACAGTGAACAGAGTGGAGGATGTGCCCAGTGGTAGTGATGGAAAAGCATACCAAATGGACTTTGAAGGACCAAAGGTTTGAAAAGTCCATTGGTGTCACCCCCACAGCAGCCAGGGTAGTGGGCGGGGGGGCATTTGGTTTTCAAATTGGGTACTTTTAACACGTAGTGCCTGACTGCTGTTCTTCACTGACTTTTGACTCAGTCACTCGTAGCTTTATTGGTCTGAACCAGCTCCTTGTTCCCAGGTTCCAGACCTGCCTATCGTTCCAATAATCCTGTTTCACTTGAATGAAGGGAGTATGTCTTAAAATGTAATGTTTCTGGTTCTCACACTGTACTCTTGAGGTCCAAATGACTGTCTTATATGTAACCTAGTGTCTCAACCCCCCAATGAGAAGTCGATTCTTTGGTGTTCACCGACACGGGAGGCTTCACCAGAACAGGCTTTGGCTTTGGGCTCTGCTGTTTGTTTGCAGAAAACCCACGAGCGAGCGCACATGCTCTCTTCACAGCAGTACCTTAGGGTTTTGCCATTGTAAATGGGTCTAATGTGATATGACAAGACCAGAGAAATTGGATGTAAATTTACAGTTTTGAATATGCTTGTTGTTTCACATGATACATTTAGGGTATGCAGCTCCTTTTGTAGTTTTTATTTTTACTATTTAAGTTTGGAAATGATGCCAAATTTTGTATTTCTTTAATCAATGTGTTCTCTTCGGTGATATATATTGCATTATATATTGATGTGTGTATCAATATATACTGATATGTATTACACTTACACATACAAACACATAAATAAGAGGGGGTGAAAACCGTAGCCTTTGCATTCTCTATAGCCTCTGCAGAGAGATCCTAAGCAGCGAAATCTTGGTGTTGTGATGTACAGAAATGGAGAAGAGTATTAAACCATATTTAAGAATATACTTTGTGTGCTTGAGATTCTTTAGGGCGGTGCTAGAAAGGCCTCCGTGGTGCCGGGCACCAGCTCTGAAGTCTGTCGGTTGCAGTCTTGGATTTGGGTCCACTGCATTTGCCTGTAGAACGATCCCTGCAAAAGGACATCCAAGGTCATCAGCCCACGTTATATATGTTTCAAACAGGCCCTGCCGGCTTTGTGTGGGTGGGAAGGAGGTGCTTCAGGAAGTTCACAGAAAAATTCCATGCAAACTTCTTAAAGCCCCTCTTATGGAAGGGTAAATCATCAAACTTGTTACTGGGGTACCAGTCCAACCACGCAAGGGTTTATTCCAAACAAAACATGCTTAAACTGCCGTAAGCAGTGGATAGCAGCAAACAAGTCTTCTCAGTAACACATCTTAAGTCTCTAGGATGCCTTCCAAAAATGGTCTTTCAAAACTGGCTTCCAAGGAGACCTGCTGGGACCTTTATTAAATTGAGAGGTCAGTTCAATATTAAGGAGGCTCCTTGGACATTCCAAAGAGGGCATCTTGATATATTTTTTCAAAGGACACAGGCTGATCATGGGGACTCTGGGAAGAAGTTTTTAAGAAAATCAAAAACTGCATCAGTGAACAAAAGGCTAGAGAAGTTGCACTGAAGTGGTTTTCCTTTTTCCTATCAGGGCAACGCACCTGTCCATTCTTCACATGGTAGCAAGGGCTGACCTGATTTGTTCTTGAGAAATCTTACGCTGCCCACTTTATAGCCCCGATCTTGTCCCAGACTCAAAAGTCCTTCGAGAATGCCCTGACTGGAGTTGTGAAAAATCGGCACTAAGGTATTCAGGAAGGGTCTGGAGATGGGGCCAGCAGAAGTAGATTGACCTAAGTGGAGGATATGTTGAGAACTAATAGCTCACGTTTTGATAATATTTAATAACACTTTGCATTTTGTAGCAAAACCTTACCCTCGAATCAGGTGATGGGAAAGTCCAGAAGAGGTTAAGCTGCAGATCTTCAGTGACAAAGCAAGAACTTTACCCCAGACCCAATGCCGAAGTTGAGTCTCACATAGACGAGCTTGCCTTCAAGCCCTGCACGAGAGTGGCCTAGGTCAAAGAGCAAACAGCATCCTAGGCCCTTACCTCTCACCCTCGCTGATCTTGCCTACCTGCCGCTGCATCATTTGTTTAGTCCATTCAAGAACAATCTGGGCTGGGATCCAAAAGGAGAAGAGAGTGTTTTGTTTGCTTTCTCCAAGGATGGAGGTGCTTTGAGGGGCCTCTCCTGTTGGGTAGTTCAGGAAGGTGGTGCATGATTTGCATCCTTCCAGAATGCAAAACATACAAAGTATAGTCACTTTTTAAAAGGTGTACGTGCATGCTTTTTCTCATTGATCTAGAATCTAGGTGGTACATGCCTGTGCATGGCACAGGTAGGATTTTTTCCTTTTAATGTACCTTTACACTCTGTTCTTGAAGTCACGCATTGGAAGGTGGGCCTGTGGTGCCGGATGTGTGGGCTGCTATGCTTGCCCGTCCAGGCCTGCAGTGCTTACCACTTTTTGTTTTCTGGCTCTGGTTCCCATGCTGTGATGCTCCCAGACAGCCATAGTGGATTTCGAGGCTGAGTGCCAAGGTGGAATCTAAGACTTGTACCAGCTTCTCCCTTGTTGCCAGTTGGCATGAATGCCAGCTGAGTCTCCTGCCAAGTCCCCACCCTAGTGAAGACTTCACCCTCAAGAGACATAACTGGCCGGCCAAGGAGTAGAAAGGACCCCGCCAGTGGGAAAGGGCCCAGATACTGGTCTGAGCAATTTGGGTGCCACAATTAAGTACCAAAGACAACAGCAGAGGACTTCGAAGCACCTTGCCAGGGGTTTTCCTCTCAACTTCAACTGGGGAATTCTGTTCAGGGAAGCCTTCCCTGAAGCTGACCAGCAGGCTCATTTAAGGGTTGCCCAGTTAGGAGCCCAGAGCAAGCAATCTTAAGATCTGAGCTGGTTTCCTAGCTCTGCCAGTCAGCTAAGTATCTGTTTCCAGCTGTAAAGCTGTGGGATAGCATGGTGGGTTATAAAACTTAGGAGACCTTGGTTAATTAACCTCTGTGCTACAATTTCCTTACCTGGTTCTACATCCATAACAGTCTTAGAAGTTCACGGGATAGCTCTACCCTGTGTATAGGGCACTATGAGTCAGCATGGACTCGATGGCAATGGGTGATAATGTCTACTCAATGTTGCAGTTGAGATTAAATACAATGGGGCACAAGGAGTGTGCACCTAGCATTTGGCAAGATCTATGAGGGAGCTGCTCTTGGCAACCTTGGCCGGTTTGAGTTAGGGTGCATCTGCTCTGATGACCACAAGGTGGTGCTAGAGTTAAGGATAGTGGCCTGTAAAAGACCATCTGCTTCCTATGGGAAGATGCTTGACAAGTATGAGGTATTTGGGATAGCTTGTCTTCCTCACAAAATAGGGAGAAGGCCGGCTAACAAATAAAGCAGGGATAAACAGAAGAGACCAGCATCATCGGAGTAAATAGTACCAACGGGGGTGTGGGGTGGAAGTACACAAGGAATTCTCCAATTATGAGGGCGTCTTGGAAATTCTGGACCTTAAAAATATTTGTCAGTAGATCAATGAGTATTGTATCAATATTAAATCTCCTGTATTTGCTAACTATGTAGTTAGGCAAGCAAATACCTTTCTACCTAAGAAATACACATTGAAACTTAAAGGGATTTAAATTTAGGGAGTTTGATTAAGGAAACCACAGAATTTCAGAAATGTAGGCTGTGTTAGCCTGGGTAAGATAGAGAAACAAATCCGCAGAAACTCATATATAAGAGTTTTATATAAAGGGTAAGTGTACATTAAGAAAGCATCCCAACCCAGTGCTGTCCAAGCCCATTAAGTCCAACATTAGCCCATATGTCCCAAGCCAATCTACAAAGTTCTCCATCTCACAAAACAGACACAATGATGCCGACTGCAGGAGGAAAGCTGAATCTGAGCATGTAAGCATCTCAGTGCTGGCAGGGGTCTCCACGCAGCTCCAGCACCTAGGGCTGCATCAGGGAAGGTCCATGTGGCTTCTCAGAGATGTCTCACAGGAAGTGAGCTTTGCCAGCTGAAGCAGGGAACTGATTAAGGCAGCTACACCCTGGTCGCATCATCAGAGAGCATGAGACCCAAGAACTAGAAAGGCGAGGCTCATGGAACCATTTATCTCTCACCCTTCAATTAACCCCACGTGTTTATCAGCCAGGTTTGCACAATAAACTTTAACTATCTCACAAGCAAAAAAAAAAAAAATTTTAATCCCTAGTCTATGAAAAACAATCATAATTTTTAACCTTCACTTTTTCCATCCATCTTTTATCTATTGTTAAGTATGTAGTGTTTTTGAAGGATTTCTTGGAAGGAGCATACACACATTTAAGAAGAAGCTATATATACCATTTACAATCTGGGTGTTTTTTCTTAATTTATTTGCCTTATTACATAATTCTTAAAATTTTTTAAATTTAGGTTCTCATTCACAGGTATTTAAAACAAAACCTTGGTTTGATTGTAATTCAAGTTTTTTAGTCCATTTGGATTTGACCCAGAGATCAGCATTTAAATTAGTTCTGGTGCAGGGCTTGAAGTTCAGGAGCAATCCCTGAACTGTTTCCACCAGCCAGCAGGCCTGGGTTGAAGGCTGAGGCCTGGGAGTTGATGGGGCCCAGGCTAGGAGAGGACCAGGGCCAGAGAAGTTACAGGCCTCGGGTTTAAATCTGGAGTTGGTGAGGTGTGGGTGAAATGAGAATGGGGCTTCATGGAGAGCCCTGAGCCCCTCACTGGGTGAACCACCCGGAGGTAAAGCAGAGAGAGTTATGTGGGGATTTGGAGGTATTTTCAGGAAGGGCAGGCGTCATCATATTCCATCACCTTCCAGCTGTCCACACTCATCCTCCGTGAGCTCTTCTGCTGCCCCACATTTTAACTTCCGAGACCAGGTGCCCTGGAGTCATTCTTACAAGAACCCCACACGCCATGGGATTCTCGATGGCTGTGATCTCAGAAAGTTGCCACACGTGCATTCCAGGTGCCACCAGTCTCTGGGTTAGTAGCTGAGTGCTTGACCGTTGACACCCCCCCCAGGGATTTTCACTTCTTAGGAAATCATCATCATCACTTGAAGTGGCCTTGAGCCTTACGGATTTCAGTCACCTCACTAAAAGTAAGGTGAAGCCCAAAGATCAACATCATGGCCTATGGAACTGAGGCGGCAAACTAGCAGAGCCCATGTGGTGTCACAGCTCCAAACTGTGCCCTTACACATGGACAATCTCGTTGGTCTTCCTTCCCCTAAGCCCTATTCTCCCCAATCATTTACGGATGAGAAAAGGGAGGATCAGAGGGAGCAAGTGAGCGTGGCCTGAAACCAAAGACAGGGCTGGGAGAGGAAAGGTGGCCTTCATCCAGGTGGAGTTATGAAAGCTGTTTTGAAGTGACTTCCCTCTGAGTCAGGCATGAGTGTGTAGATTAACTTGCTCCTCCAGCCCCAAGGGTTCCAATTAGCCCCATCTAGTTTTCCCTGGACTTTCGGCTCCCTCTCCAACTATGCTGATACCTTACCACCTTCTGCTTGGCCCTCCATCCCCACCTAAGAGAACCTTATAGAGCAAACCCATTTCCTGGGAAGCCAGGCCAGGGAAGAGCGTTGAAAACTTCAGGGAAATGACAAGGCTCTTCAGAGATGCTAAAATTCAGGGAAGGGAAGGGCATCCGGGCTTGGGAATAAGAAATCAGGGCTTGATGCCCCAAGTGGCATGGCTGCCCAAACCCAAGTCCACTTTCAGTTTAGGCTCTGGGGCAAGAGAGAGCTGAGAGCAAGTAAGCAGAATGGACTGAAAGAATTGCAAGAAACAGGTAAACTATGATTTTTAAAAATGTAAAAACTGGACCAATCACCTCATGATAGTCTCCTCGGAAAGGCCCTCCGAGGACAAAGGGGGAGACACGTGAAAAGCCTAGGACATTGGCTGGGGAAGAGGAGTTGAGGCCGTGCCAAGTGAAATGCTATTCCTGTGATTACAACTACAGGCTCTCCTGTACTCGTCCAACTCTGACTCTGACGCGAGGGAGCGTGGAAGAGACTCAGCCCCTCCCTGGGGAACTGCGCAAAGGCCCTCAGAACTCAGTCTCTCCCAGCCTTCTGTCTGTTTCCACAGACACATCCCACTGCCATCTCTGTTGTTCCTCTGGGCTCAGGGTCACCCCAGTTTCTTTCCTTCAGTCAGCATTTGCTGACATTAAGCCGTTCCTTCTCAGGCCCTCTTCCCCCTAGCTCCAGGCAACCACCAGTCTGTTCTCTATGAATGTGTCTATTCTGTATACTTCACATAAGTGGAATCCTACAATCGAAGACCTTCTGTGTCTCATTTCTTTCACTTAGCATGTTTTTGGGGCGCATCCACATTGTGGTATGTCCTTTTTATGGCGGAATATTTTTGTTTGTGTGTGAGCATGCACTCATGCGCATGCATGTGTGAGAGATATAAACGAAGAAACTACTAACCGAAAGTTTGGCAGCTTGAACCCAAATAAAAGCATCTCAGAAGAAAGCCTTGTGGGTCTGCCTGTGAACAGTCACAGCATGAAAACCACATGAACATAGTTCCACTTTGCACCACATGCCGTCATCACGAGAAACAGAAACTGAAGTTTCTTCATTCTGCCATTGCAGGGCCCCTGGGTTGTTGTTACCTTTTGAGTACTATGAATAGCAGTACAATCAACATATCTGTACATGTTTCGGTAAGCATTGGTATATACCCAAGAGCGGAATTGTTGAGTCACATGTAATCGCTAACATTTTGAAGAACTGCCTAAGGATTTTCCACAGTGGCTGAATTTTACATTTTCATGAGCAGTGTTCAGTGGTTCCAATTTCTTCACAGTGTCCCAAGGCCATTTATAATTTTGTTTTTGACTAGCCTTCCTTGGGTGTGTGTGAAGTGCTAAATCTTTATGGGTTTGAGTTACAAGTTCCCTGCAATGTAGCAGGGTTCATGAAGATAGTCCACAGGGCTGGACAATAGTCATGTTCTAGACCACATCGGGTCCCAGTGAATCAGGGGCAACAATGACTAATGATGTTGCGCATCTTTTCATGTGCTTGTTGACCATGTCTGTCTGTATATCTCTGGAGAAATGTCTACTCAAGTCGTCTTGCCCACTTTTCAGTTGAGGTGTCTTGTTGAGTAGTAGAGCATTCTTTATATATTCTAGGTACTAGATTCTTATCAGCTATATGACCAAAATTTTTTTCCTCTCATTCTGAGGTTTTACCTGCTTGAGCATGTCCCTTTGATTACAAAAGCTGTTGATTTTGATGAGCTGTGAGTCCAATTGATCTATTTTCTTTTCTTTTGTTGCTTGTGATTTTTGGCGGCATCTCTAAGAAGCCATTGCCAAATCCAAGATCATGAAGACTTCCTTCTATGTTTTTTTTCTAAGAGCTTTATGGTTGTAACTGTTAAGAGTAGATTGTTGATCCTTCTGCATGTTTTTTTTAATACGATGTGAGGTGTTAGTCTGACATCCTTCTGAATATGGACAGCGATTTGTCCCAGTAGCATTTGTTGGAAAGGCTACTCTTTCTCCATTGAATGGCTCTGGTGCCCTTCTCAGAACTCAATCACTCTTGTCATTGATGTGTGGATTTATTTCTGGGCCTCTAGTCTGTTGGGCTACAAGTCTACACTTGATTCCAGTGTTCACTATTTTAACTAACTACTGTAGCTTCATAGTAAGTTTTGGAGTTGGGAAGTAGGAATCCTTTGTTCTTCAATGTTGTTTTTACTATTTGGGTCCCTTGCAATTCCATATGAATTGAAGGTCTGGATTTTCCATTTTTATAAAGATTGTGGGGAGGGGAAAAATGAGGACCTAATGCCGGGGGCTTAAGTGGAGAGGAAATGTTTTGAGAATGATGAGGACAATGAATGTATAAATGTGCTATGCACAATTGATGTATGTATGGATTGTGATAAGAGTTGTATGAGCCCCTAATAAAATGATTTAAAAAACAAAAAAAACATTTGCTTTCTACTTGAGCCCTTGGTATCAGCTCATTTTCCCCTCCCTCCCCACCCCACCCCCACAAACCCTTGATAATCTATAAATTGTTTTGTCATGTCTTACACTGCCTGACTTCTCCCTTCATCCACTTTTCTGTTGTCCGTCCCCCAGAGAGGGGGTTATGTGTAGGTCCTTGTGATTGGTTCCATTTAATTTCCTTCAGCAATATTTTTCGGTTTCAGTTTCACCTCCCTGGATAAACTTATCCCTAGGTATTTGGGAATGCTATTATAAGAATTGTTTTCTTAATTTCCCTTAGGAAATTAATTCATTGCTGGTGTCATTCTGGTTTTGATTTGCATTTTCCTGATGACTAATAGAGTTGAACATCTTTTCATGTGCTTATTAGCCATTCATGTATTTTCGGTGACGTGTGTGATCCTCCACTCTTAATCTCCAATTTTACATTTCATGGGTGGAGAAAGGAGGGGCCCTTTGTGTTCCCAGCCATTTTTCTTCCTCCCATCTAACCTTCCTCTGGACTTTCCAAAAATATTGAACAGGTGAGAGGCAGTGCAGGAGTTAACAGCAGAGACACTGAGCCCTGCTATCCAAGGGATGAATCCCATTCCCCATTTCCTAGTTGTGTACCCTGGGGCTTGTTACTGCACTGTGTCCTGTGGGTGTTTTGCTAAAGAAGTTTTATTTTGTTAAATGAAACAAGCGTTTACCATATATACTTGTGTATAAGCTGAGTTTTTCAGCACATTTTTATGCAGTTTGGGGGATAAAATTAGGTGCCTCGGTTGATATTCAGGTGGGCTTATACTCAAGTATAGACCGTTCTTCATCTAACACACAAAGTAGGAACCTATTGTAGCCAACTATGCTAGGCCCTCAAGCATAGGCTTGCTGTGCTCCTTTCAGGCTAGTGAGCCACATGAATGAATGTGCGATCTCATTTGAAATAAACACCTGTCCCAGGAGAGGTTGATCTGGTCAGTGAATCCAGAGAAAGTTCTGAGGCACTGGAGTTTGAGCTGAGAGCAGAAGATGTTAGCTAAGCAGAGAAGAGGAAGCGGATCCCAGGCAGTGAGCACATGGGTGGGGGTGGGGAGGTGCTAATGGACCCACTGGGGAACTAGATGAAAGACTACTATCCATGAGCCCTTGAAGCTGGAGTCTGGTGGAAGATGGGAGCTAGACCAGGCTGAGCTTCAGGGGCCTGGCTGAGAACTTGAGCTTTTATTCTGAGGAATAAGGGAAACCACAAATTCAGATTTGCTCCATAAAGAGACCCTTCTAGCCCCCATAGCTGGAGAAGAGCCGCTGGAGCAGACTCGGTGCTCGGATGTTCAATGTCCAAACAGAGGAGGGTAAGGCAGCAGAGGAGATGAAGGCCGCCAGAAAGGAGGGAGGAAAAGCAAACCCGGCGCGCTGTCCATCGGCACACACGACATGGAAGCTGCAGACGATGTGGGTAAGATGCTCACGCACTGTCAAATGTGGCCGGGCTTTATCAAGCCAGATGAGAACCGAAGGGCAACTGTTACATTCAGAGAAAAGGGGGTTCCTAATGACTTCTGAACCCCAAACACTGCTACTCAGCCCTCAGAGCCTTGCTGCCATTGCCAGGCCACAGCCTGAGCACTAGTGGGCCTTCTCAGTCAGCTTCTCGGGAGGATCTCCTGATTGGCTGCAGAGCCTGCATCCTGGGGCCGGGCCAGGCACGCCCTAAGGGCAGGAGATGTGCACTCAAGGCAGCGAGAGACTTGGGCCAGCCATCGGGACCAGGCCCGCCTCACTTCATCCACCTCACCCATCTGGGTGCTCAATAGCCAGGCCCCGGCCAGGTGTCCGCATGAAGGCAGCCTCATCCTATGGCTAAGGTTCCTATCACGGCTCCACCACTGAAGCTGGTTTCCAATCTGTAAACAGCGATTAATGTCACAATGAACATGTGTGTGTCAAGCACTCCCCACACACTTGGCTATGATCGATTCATATTCATTCGTGCAACAATTGTTTTCTCACAGGCCATGGTGATCTAGTCAACAAGGTGGACACCATCAGTGTCAACAAGGAGCAACGAGGGTGGAGACAAAAGTGATACCCAACCAGCCTTGGTGGGCAGGGCTTGGAGTTCCTCTTTGCAAAATCACTTGTGACAACCTGAAGACGGGGTTGGGGCAAAGCAGGCAAGAGATTTGGATGAGGCGACAAGTGCGACAAATCATAAGAAACAGCTACTCATGGAAATACCCAGAGACGGCCCTACTGGCGGCGAGACCTCAGTGGATCCACGACTCCCAGGTTCTGCGTGTAGCCCACCAAGTGTAGGGTCCCAGGGAGCAGCCCGGGACCTCACCGCTTCACAGGGCTCTCAGGGCCTCAAAGCTCCCTCAACCAGGAGAGAACAGGGCGGCTCTGCCAGTGGAGGCCTGAGGCTCCTGCGCATTCTGGAGTGGAGGAAGTCGTTGCCAGGGCTTCCCGGCTCCTCTCAGACCTTCCCCCCACCACTGCTCAGCTATAAATAGCTAGCCTGTTTCCAGCAGAGGATCTCCCAGCTCAGGGAGCAGGCGCACAGCCTCCTCACCCCCAGCTGCCCTTAGCCTAGACCAGGAGGGGGTGGTGACTGGCAGGGGGCAGAGGCAGGGAACCGAGGGTGGGAACCTGTCCTCTGTGGACTACATTACCCACAATCCTAGCTCTGAAAGGAGGCTGCTGAAGGCCTGCAGCCTTAAGTAAGAAAACAAGGCAGAGGTTACAAAATAATTTATAAATGATCAACGGTTCATGGGGGAGGGAGGGCGGAGGGAGGGGGAAAAAAATGAGCTGATACCAAGGGCTCAAGTAGAAAGCAAATGTTTTGAGAATGATGATGGCAACAAATATGCTTGGCACAACGGATGGATGGTGATAACTGTACGAGTCAATAAAATGATATTTTAAAAATGGGCCTTGATGTGCAGCTCCCGGCCTCGGCCCATTCCCACCCTCGTCCCACTGTCAAAGCCTAAACCTTCAGCTCAGGCTCTTAGAGATCATTTCTTCTCAGCGCACACCATTTGCAGGCACCCAGTGGTGGTGGTGTGCGTGCGTGTGCGCGCGCCACACATACCACCCACGCTGGAGGCCTATGGATATTCTTCTGGATCAGGTTCACATGTTGCTTGGTGCTCCAGCGACCTTCCCTGATCAATCCCCTACCCCCCCACTATCATCACCACCTCCTCCAGTCCCAGTCTTTCCACCCAACTTCACCAGGAGCAGAGCAATGCAGGGGTCACATGTGAGCTTGGCAGAAAGCCTGGCTTCACTTCTGGACCAGCTGGGGGTGTGTGTGTGTGTGTGTGTGTGTGTGTGTGTACAATGCTACTGGCTTGGCCTCGGCTGAGGGCAGGCTCCTCTCTCTGACCTTTGCTCCTCTTGCAGCATCTCAGGGCAGGGTAACCACCAGGCTAGGCCCAGAAGCGCTGTAGGAAGGGCCTTGTTCCAATC
>NW_022111373.1:878373-904527 GCF_000313985.2 Echinops telfairi
CCGGGAAAGGCGTAGGGCGCAGGCAGCCCGGCGCTGGGACCCTGACGGAGCCAGGGAATCCCGGCTCGGCCACGCACTCGCTCCGTGACCTTGGGTAAAACCCGTTCGTCTCTGAGCCTCAGTTTCTCCCCCGAGGGTTGTGGGCACAGGATGGGAGGATGCCCGCTAAGCATCTCCCGTTTAGCATTGTAAGAGGGGGCGGCTTTCCCAGACGCCAGCCATCTGTGTGTGCCCCTTCAGCCTATTCTCAGCAGGCTTGGCTCCTGGGAAGTCTGGAGGAAGGTCTAAATGGGGAGCTGACAGCTTCCGCAGGGATCTTTCCAGACGAAAATAGGGTAAGCTACAGGTCCAGGGCTTTCCCTTCCAGGCTGTGGACGGAGAGGGTATCCATCTGAATGTCTACTCTTAGCAGCTGGGGGGTTCAGGAAAGCATTTACCTTCTCTGAGCCCTGATTTCCTCCCAAAATGGAGATCATAATGCAGATTTGAAGGTTTGTTCTGATAACTAAACAGAACGGTGTGTGTGCCCTGCCATGCAAACAAACATGCTGCCATCCAGTCTATTGCGACTCATAGCGACCCTATAGGACAGGGTAGAACTGCCCCTGTGGGTTTCCCAGGATGTTACTCGTTACAAGAGTAGAAAGGCTCATCTTTCTCCTGAAGAGCGCCTTATGAACTGCCCACCGTAGGCTTAGCAGCACAGTGCATCACCACTATACCACCAGGGCTCTGCCATGGCATGTCAGAGATGCTTAGTAAATGCTGGTTCCTCTACTCCCTGTGGGTTGAATTGAGGGTGGCCCAGGGAGGCGGATATATAGGGCTTGGATACTGGAAGCCCTGCCCAGTTTGACCAGGCTGTCTCTCCTTTGGGATGGGTGCCTTTACCAGAGGCCTATCTGTGGGCCCAATGCTCTTCCCTCTGTTCCACCATCACCCTGTAATCTACGGTCCCTGCTTGATTCCCTGTAATAGTTTAGGGTGGTCAGCAGGGACTTGATATTTGCCTAACCTAGAGAACAGGTAGCCGACCTCCTGGACCATCTGGCAAAGGCAGAAAGAGCCTGCAGGAAGCTGAAGTTCCCATCACAGCCAGAAACTGGTATCTGGAACACCATCCCCTCCCACACCCGTTGTCGGTACCACACCCACACATTTCAGCAAGAGATGGGTATCCGTCCCACACAAACATTTCCCAATCCTCCCTGCTTGGCCCTGCCCTACACTCATCAGTCCTGCCTGTCTTAGAGTCCCACTGAAATCTAACCTAAATCTTCCCTGCCACTCAGCATCAACTCCATCAGGCTGTGCAGCAGTTAGCAACACCCAATGGGTCCCAGGCAAGTGTGTGGACACACAATAGATGTGTATCTCCCACGGCCTTGTTTCCTTGGGCAAGGAGGCTGTCGTTGGCATGGTAACCTGCCCTGTAAGAGTTGCAGCCCTCACGGATATTTTTCAATTCCAGCAGGGACGCAGCTCAGGGGGTGACATGAAGCTGTGTCATTCTGGCCTTCCCCAGCACAGGGACGTGGAGCTGGTGACCTGAAAGGAGGACTGGCTCATGGAGGAGAGGGGACAGCAAGGGGTGAAGGGAGATGCTGATCTGATCTCTGAAGAACAGGCTCCTTCTGCCCTGCATGTTGGTCCTCAGCCACCCAGAGAAACGAGTTCTGAGCCCAGAGCATTCAGAGCGTGAATGCAAAGACAGCATCACTGCAGTGAGGGGTCCCCCAATGTGCCAGGAGACCCAGTGTTTGATTTGGGAGAAGAAGCTGATAAATTAAAAAGCTGGCATCCTGAACCCCAAGTTTTCTTTCTCCTCAATCCTGTGGGATAAACGAGTGTGTATTAAGCATCCCCTGTGTTCCAATTCTTCATACATCACCTCAACTCTCTCTCCCCTCAAGTCCAAGGAGGGAGGGAGGGAGGAGGACACTCATCTTACAAATGAGGAAACAAATGAGAAGGTAGGCAGAGATCCAAGCGACTCAACTACAAGTTACATGGTCCAGAAGTGACAGCACCTACACTGGAAGCCAGGGCTTCAGATTCCATACCCCTCACTCTTCCCACTATGCCCTGGGGTCATCTGGGTTTGTTGCTGTGCTACTGATTAAAGAGATTGATAGACCTTTCTCCCCCAGCCTTTCTCTGGGGGACATCAATAATAAACCATGGCAAAAAAGAAAAGAATAAACCATGGCGTTGGCTCTTGCCTCCGTGGCCTGCATGGTGCTGGGTGGTCCCACAGCGCCCAGCTGCAGCAGCATCCTCAAGCCTGAGGCTTTCCTCTGGCAGCTGCCCTGCCTCCGTCTGGAGTTTCCCCGGCAGAGGGCAATCCTAGGGAAAGTGGATCCCAGCTGCCAGCTTCATCTAGGCAAATCACATTAGAGCCAGCCCTGGATTCCCTCAGCCTTCCAGAGGGAGCGCACACAGTTCCCTTGCAAAAGGGAGAGGGAGTGATGCTCCGAGGGAAAGAGGAAACTTCCATTTTTCTCTTCCCTGCTGCAAAGAACACTTGGCCTCCAGCTGCCACTCGCTCTGTAGGTGAGGAAGATAAATACTGATCCTCTTGGGATTACCCACATCTCTCAAGGGTACCCTTGGACTGAGAGCTTTGCTCCAGAGCCCGGTAATGAAGCTTTGGGTTTGGATGTGGTGGGTAGGGGAGAGGTAAGTCTCAGGAGGTAACTTGACCACACAGACCCCCCAGGCTGCTCCCTCCTCCCCCATACCTCCGTTGCCCCTAGGTCATCTTTCAAAATGACTAGAAGAGTCATGTCTCCGCAACCGGGCCAGGGATGAGGGGACGCACTATCGACGAATTGTGACCTCAACCCAAACAGGGGGAGGTGTTAATAGCATTAATAGGGAATATTTACTTACGTTGTGTCAGTCATACTTCATTTATTATGTCCTTTAATCCCCGCCTTCAGGTGGGTCCCACCCTTATCCCTTATTTTTATTTATTGATTGATTTTCCTTATCCCTTATTTTAGATAAGGGATTTTACCCAGGGTAGCTCAGCTCAGGCTTATCAGCTCTTCAATAAGCAATAGTTCCAAATTAATGGAAGTAGGCCAAACACTCTACAGACACCATCTCATTGAATTCTCCACACAAGCCAAAGGGATGGGACTCTGGTGCCCAGTTTTCTACAGGGGACAGCCGTGTATGAACGTGGTTAAGCAAATGTCTTCATTGTCTGTTGTTGTTCGGTGCCACTGAGTCAGGTCTGACTCAGGGACCCTGTGTTCAACCGAATGAAACACTGCCCGGCCCTCTGTCACCTCCCAATTGCTCCGATGCTTGCGCCTGTCGGCGCAGCCACTGTGTCAGTCCGGCTCATTGAAGGGCGTACTCTTCTCCGTTGCCTCTCCCAAGCATGAGATCCCCCTCAAAGACTGGTCTCTCCTACAACACGTCCAAAGTTCAGGGATGAAGTCCCGCCCTCCTCGCCTCTACGGAGCGCTCTGCTTATGCTTTTGCTCTTGGCAGTCCGCGTGCTTCTCAGTATCCTTCACCCGCAGAGTTTTCCAGGGCCGGTGAGTCAAAGTACCCCACGTGGGAGGCTTTAACGAGCAGAAATGAGATCTGAACCAGTTGTGCCGGCGGCGATGACTTCCTCTGAACTTCTAGTGACTCCCGGCAACCCTCGGCGTTGCGGGTCGTGGGCATCTACCTCCATAGTCACACTCCCCTCCACCCGTCAGTCCGACTCTCTGGGGCCCTGCTCTCTTAAGACATAGCACTCGGATGGAATTATCACCCAACTCCAGTATGACCTCAAGTAACATCTTTAAAGATTCTATTTCCAAAGGTCAAGTTCACAGGTAACATGGGTTAAAGCTTCAATGTATCTATTTGGAGGACACAATTCAATCGGGAAGTGAGGTCTTAAGAGTGGAGCCATGTGACCCTTGGTTCCCTGCTTTCTAATGGACAGTGCCTTTCTAGGGCACCTGCTGTTTGCTTCATGACAATTCTGTGCACAGAGCGCCGCCCATTCCTGCGCCATCTTCTCCACTGTGCCCAGGTTTGAGTTTGTGGTTGCTCCCACTCTGTCCATCTATCCTATTAAGGGTCTTCCTCTTTTTTGCTGCCCCTACTTTGCCAAGCATGATTTTCTTCTTTCTCCAGGGACCGGTCCCTTCTGACATGTCTAAACCAAGTGAAGACAATAGGCCGAGACCTCAAAAACCTGCCCACACCGACATTCCCTTAGTGCTCCCCACTCCGGTGAGAGAACCTGCCAGGAGCGTCGGCTTTAGTTCAGACTTGCTGCCAGAATTCCCATCAGGGATGGGCGGATAGACAAGGCAGCCTGGTGGCCTGCTACCTGCACAGACGGTCGATCAAACCCATCCACTGCCACGTGTGAAAGAGCTGAAACAGTCTGTTCCCATAAAGATGTACACTCTCCGAAACCCTCTCAGAGTCATTCTGAGTCACATCGATTCAATGGCAAGGGGTTGGGTGTGGGTTTGGGCAGATAGGCATGGGCAGGCAACGGGAGGTCCTGCTCTGGTGTGTCCTATAACTCTGGCTGTCCACTGGTAAGAGGAGAACTTACGAGACTTTGACAGCCCTCTCTAAGCCTGAAAAGTTCCCTACAGAGAGGAGGCCACATCTAAATCGAATTGCCCTCAGGAGGTCTCCCTGAGACTCAGGGAGGTGTTTCTGGGAGAAGATGGAGAATCAGGAGGACCTATGAGCTACAGCCTGTTAGTGAACGCCCCCTTCCACCAGGCTGGCTCCCAGAGGGCTGTGCGCCATTACAGGAGTGTGACTCCCTTGTTCCCATCCCTGCAGCAGCAGGGCTGTGCAGGTGGGAAACCCTTGAACTCCTGAGGCAGAGGGAAGGTTCCACGGCACTTTCCCTAGAATGGAAAGTCCAGGCTGCATCCGTCTGTTTGGAGAAGAAGGAGAGCTGGAAAGTGCAACCAGCGCTCCCCTCTTTCCCTACCATCTCTTTTCTTCCTAAGAAGTTTTATTTTCAGAATTTTTCCACCCAAGGGTGATCCACACTCATTGCAGAAAATACACGTCGTGGACAGAAGATGCACTAGTATATGAGTCCCTGCCTTTTGCAACTCCTTTTGCCCGCCACCAAGAAGTCTCCAGCCCCCAAACCATCCCCACATCCTAGCTGAGACAGCTGGATTTTGCGGTCTTGTGATGCTGCATGAAAGTAGTAAGGGGATGCTGGTTAGAGAACAAAGAATCTTAGAGCTCACAAGACTGAGCGATCTAATACCATCTGTCAAATCCCCAAAGTGGGAAATTCTTTAAGGCAAATAGCCTGGTGTCTTCAATCAACAAATCGCAAGAAAAACAAACAAACAAACAAATATATTGCAAGAGGTACTTGCAATTATGGATGGGAAGAGGCTTACTAAGACATATCAACCAATTGTGCAGTGTGATCTTTTGATCAAACAAAGGAATTTAGAAGATATTTAATGAAGTATTTACAGTTAGAATTACATGACGTCTTGAATTTGCTTCAAAATAATCCAGCGTCTGTATGTCTATGTGTCTTTGTGTATGTGTCTCATCTTGGTATAGATGAAACAAGACTGATGGTGAAGTGATAATCCTTGAACTGGTTGATAAGTTTGACTTATCTATTTTGATACGATATCTATTATGATAAGTTGGACTATACTATTTTTTTGAATGTTGAAAATGTCCACAGTAAAAAGCATTCAACTTGATCTAGTCATGAAATTAGGGCATATTTGGAGAGAAATGGGTTAGCATTGAATCATGGAGTTTGAGGTGACTCACAGGTCATTGAAAGTTGAGCTGGAAAGGCCTCTAGGACACCCGCAGGGGACCAGGGTGGATTACCACTTGCTGTGATGGTTCCAATCACTAAGTCTGAAGGGGGAGGGGGGCGCTCCGGAGGAGGCAAGAAGCAGTGCAGGCTTTCAAACACCTAGCAGCCTGGCATGGCCAAACCAGGTCGGCTCCCATCTCTCTACCACCACAGGTGCCCCAGTGGCCTATAGGAAAAGGACAACTCCTGGAACAGGCACTGAGATCCTTCCCAAGCTGGGCTCAACCTGCCTTTCCACTCCCTTTCCTGCCCCTCCGCTCCTGGTTTCCCCGGCCACAGCCATTGCTAATTCACTGGGTCTTGAACACGCTGCCCTTTCTCCCCCCTTGCCTTTGCACTCGCTGTTCCCTCTGCCTGCAAATCCTCCTGCTGTGACCTCCCAGCTGCTCTCCACACCCTGCTCCCAGGTCTCTTCCTCCTTGCCAGAAGGAGTTACTCCCTGCTCTGCCCCCAGTACTAATAGATCATGTCATCTATCAAAGATAGGATAATTACCTATTTATAAATCTCCTCCCACCCAACTCTGTGCTGTCCTAGAGTGAGCACTCAGTCTTATTTACATTGATTTGCTCAGGGCAGGGCATACATTAGGTATTTGATCCTTTTTTTTGGGGGGGGGGAGATAACATACTGATGGAGGGACCCAAAGAACAAATCGTCTCTGGATGGCCCAGTGGCCCCCAAAGGCTACCATACTGTGCTCTTCCTTCTAAGAGGTCCTCACCAACCTAGGGCCCAAAGCCACAGTCTGACCCAAGAGTACCTAACAAGGTCACCTAGCTACCAACAACACAGCAATAGACAGAAGAAAGATATTTAGGAGAAAGGCTTTGAGTCTTATGGTATGTGTGTGGGAAACAGGATGGAGAGATCTTTTTATTATCAAAGTCTCAAGAGTTCTGCAGGAAATAGTTCAGGGAACTTGGTGAGCTAATAGGTTAACCACTGACCCTGAGTTTTAAGGGCCTACAGCTTCAAAATTTAGACACCAACAGCAGTTGCTGGGTGTTTCTCTCTGCCAATCCCCAGGAAATGATCCACCTTGTCCTAAGCAGCAAGCTGCAGCCCCTCAACCAAGAACCTAGTGCCCTGGGTTCCTAGGAAAGCTTGCCCTTCTTGGTAGTTTAGAATTCTTTTCTTAGCACCTTACAGTTCTCTGCAAGAAGAAAAAGTGCTCCACTGAGACCTTCTCAAAGACCCTATTCATCTGACCACCCAAACCAAACCAAAACCACTCCTAGCAAATCGATGCCAACCCACAGCAACCCTATAGGACAGGGGAGAGCTCTCCCGGGGTGTTTAGGAAACTAACTCTTCACAGTAGAGCGCCCCATCTTTCTCCTGTGGAGAGGCTGATGCTACATCATACCAGGTTCTAGAAAATACCCATTCACTTATCAAGCCTTATTTTTTTTCTTAAACTATTTTCTTCTGATGATAGAAATATCTGCTCATTTGGAAAACACAAAGAAGTACAAAGAATAAAATTAAAATGTCCCATAAACCTACCACCTAAAAATAACAACTATTAACAGTTAATGTATATGTATGTTATAAACTGAGAATCATTCCATATAGTTTTTTCTTTTTAACAGTTTTATTGGCATATTGTTCACATCATACAATTCAATAGTTCAATCACATCAAGAAGAGTTGTACAATCATCACCACAAGCAGTTCATATACAGTTTTATTAGTTTATTTTTACTAATCTCATGAGGGGGCTTCAAAAAATTCATGAAAAAACCATTTTTGTGTAAAAAAAATCTATTAATTCCATTCTCCAGGAATCGATTGGAGCCCCCTGTATACTGGAGCCTTGGTGGTGTAGTGGTTATGTGTTGGACTGTGATCCATGAATTCAGCGGTTTGAAACCACCAGCAGCTCCATGAGAGAAAGACTGGGCTTTCAACTCCCATAAGCAGTTCCAGCTTCCAAAGCCCCCAGGGGGTTGCCAGGAGTCAGTATTGACTTGATGGCAGTGAGTTTGGCTTTTTTGGTTTTGTATTCTGGTGTTGTGAGCATGTTTTCAAGTCAACTAATATTTGAAAACATGATTTATAATGACTGGCTAGCAGTCTATCATATGCTATAATAGTTTGTTTCAGCCACTATCCATCAGACATTTATGTTGGTGCCTATCTTTCTCCATTACAAGTAATACTGTGATTCGCTGTGGTCCTGGCAGAATTGCCAGAGCAGAGGGTATGAGCTCTTAGAAGGTTCTTGGAACGTGCTGTTGAATCGGTCTCCGGTTTATTCTCCCTCTCACAGCACGAGAGTTCCGTGTGTCAACATGCACTTTCTTATTGAACATATTTGAATGAGGTAAGAGGCTTCTATAATTTTTGCCATGAACATATGTTTTATAAGCAAGGGGAGGAAATCATGCCACCTTTTTTAAAGAAGAAAGAAGCATTATTTCCCCAATTAAGCAGATTAATTCTTGGGCCCATGAATTAATAAAGTCCTGAGGAGACTGACGAAGTGCTTCTGGATAGAACAAAGATGCTTCTAAGAAGAAAGTTCGAAGGACCTTGGCAATGGCATTCACCAAAATAAAGTCTGAAGGAAAGAAGAGACAACCTTGGGAAAGCTTCACAGATCTGAGGGGACAAGACCAGTTCTGAGGTCTCCGATGGGATCAGAGGCAGTTTTTGTTTTATAAGGTCTTGGGGACAATCAAAAGTTGTGTCCACATCAGTATTGGAAGATTGAGAATGCCCCCCGACGCTGTTTGGCCCCGTCACTGAGGTGGACAACGGTGTGGAGGTGACTGAGAAGGTGGCCCAGAAGAGACATCTAGAAGACATTCACTGATTCTGAGAAGCTGACTTGAAAAGACTGAAAGTTGGTTCTAAAAAGACTCAAAGGTGGTTTACAAGGACAACTTCTGTTTCCCCCGCTACGTCCCTTCCCAAGCCCCAGGACCAGCCCTCCCACACAGGGACTCTGTTAGTTTGCCCAATGAACGGGGCACTGCTTGCTTCGTAGGCGTCTGGACACTGGCTCTGAAAGTAAACTGAGCATACTCCCAAGGAGTCCAAAACCCCTTTCTCTGAAGAGGGAATCCACTGCTGGGGGTGTGGAAGTTCCGGATCCTGGATAGGGAGCTGAGCAGTCATTTCGGTCCTGGTGGGTGGCTTGCCTGGGCCACGGAGCAGGGAAGAGAAACTGCGTGTGGATGCACTTCCACACACTTGCTTCACCCCTACATTTCTTAAGTTCCCTCCCTCTAAGTGACCCCTAAGTGATAGCTCAAGAGAGCTTCAGTCTCCCTTACCCTGAGACCTACTCTGGTCTCCAGCTTAGCACCAGCCTTTCAGAGAGCCTTGTCTTCTGAGCACACAAGCTGCTCAGAGCACAGACAAGTGCAGCACAGGAGAAAGGAGACTCTAGGGATGGAGGAAATGCCCGCGAGATAGAATGAATGCTGGTTGGGCACTTAGACTGGGAAGGAAAAGATAATTCTTTTAAAATGGTTTTCTTAAAATATAATTTACAGGGGTGAGAAGGGGGAGAAAATTATGTTGCAACATATGTACTAATGTGCTTGATACAGTTGAGCTGTGTATTGTTAAAAGAGTTGTAAGAGCCCCCAATAAAAGGATTTATCATTTAAAAGAGGAGGGGATTTAATTTACATATAATAAAATTCAATGGAATTTAGTAAATTTATAGACTTGTGCAAATGACAATATAATCCTATTTTAGAACATTTCCACCATCCCACAAATAACGTACTCATTTGCAGTCAATACCCAATTCTGGATAGCTACTAATCTGATCCCTGTCTCAGTAAATTGGCCCTTTCTAGACATTTTATATAATTGGAACTCTAACACGTGTGGTCTTGATATCTAGCTTCTTTTTGCATGTTTGTGTGCTTACTCCATGTGGTAAACTAAATCAGTATTCCACTCCTTTTTATTGCCGAATGCTATTCCATTGCATGGATGTGCCACATTTTGCTTATGTGTCCATTAGTGGACATTAGAGTTGTTTCCATTGTTTGGATACTATGAACCATGCTGCTGTGAACACTTGTGAGAATATATATATGATTATATCTCCATTTCTCTCGGGTACATCCCCACAGGTGGGATTACTGGGTCTTGTGGTAGGTGGATGTTTAGCTTTAATAAAAAATGGTCAAACTATTTTCCAAAGTGGCTGGACCTTTTACATCCCCATCAGCGATGGGGGAGGGTTCTAAGTTCTCCATAACTTTACCAACACTTGTTAATGTTTATCTGGAAAGGATAATTTCTTTTCTTTTTTTCAGCAAAGGGAAGAAATTTATTGGAGTCCATATGGGAAACCATAGAGGGACCCAGCATACCCTACTGTATAGGCGTGGCCAGGCAAAGGGTCACACCAGTCTCTGTACCCCCATGTCCCAGAGGGACTCCTCTTGAGCCGAGCCCCAAAGCCCCAGAACTGGCTGCTGGTGGGGATTGGAAAGGATCTATATATCTATATCTATATATCTATAGATATAGATATATAGATATATGTATCGCTTTACGGATTTGCATGTCATCCTTGCACAGGAGCCATGCTATCTTCTCTGTATCGTTCCAATTTTAGTATATGTGCTGCCTAAGCAAACACTCATTTCTCAAGAAAATTCTTAAAAGAAGCAAAGCAACAGCCAAGACCGCATCCCTCCGGCGAGTACGAGCTTCTCGCTGCCGCACAGTCACCGCCGCCGGCTCACACTCGCCACCCGCAAGCTCACCATAGATGCTGACATCGTTGCGCTCGTGGTCGACAACGGCTCTGTGCAAAGTGGGCTACGCAGGTGAGATGCTCCCCGGGGCCGTCTTCCCCTCCATCGTGGACCGTCCCCGGCATCAGGGCATGGTGGTGGACATGGGCCAGAAGGACTCCTACGTGGGTGACGAGGCCCAGAGCAAGCGAGGCATCATGGCCCTAGTACCCCATTGAGCACAGCATCGTCACCAACTGGGACGACATGGAGAAGATCTGGCCCCACACCTTCTACAACGAGCTCCGTGTGGCCCCTGAAGAGCAGCCCATGCTGCTGACTGAGGCCCCCCTGAACTCCAAGGCCAACCGAGAGAAGATGACCCAGATCATGTTCAGACCTTCAACACCCCCGTCATGTACGTTGCCATCCAGGCCGTGTTGTCCCTCTATGCCTCTGGCCGTACCACTGGCATTGTGATGGATTCCGGCGATGGGGTGGCCCACACTGTGCCCATCTATGAGGGGCATGCCCTCCCCCATGCCAGCCTGCGTCTGGACCTGGCTGGCCGGGACCTGACCGACTACCTCAAGAAGATCCTGCCGGAGCGGGGCTGCAGCTTCACCACACGGCAGAGGGGGAGGTCGTGTGCGACATCAAGAAGCTCTGCTACGTCGCCCTGGACTTCGAGCAGGAGATGGCCACCGCCGCAGCCTCCTCGTCCCTGGAGAAGAGCTACGAGCTGCCCGACGGCCAGGTCATCACCATTGGCAACGAGCGTTTCCGCAGCCCCGAGGCCCCCTTCCAGCCCTCCTTCCTGGGAATGGAATCCTACAGCATCCACGAAACTACCTCTAACTATCATGAAGTGTGATGTTGACATCCGTAAGGACCTCTACGCCAACACAGTCCTGTCCGGTGGCACCACCATGTACCGCGGAATTGCCGACAGAATGGCAGAAGATCACAGCGCGGGCGCCCAGCACCATGAAGATCAAGATCATTGCTCCTCCCACCCCGAGCGCAAGTCCTCTGTGTGGATCTTCGGCTCCATCCTGGCCTCGCTGTCCACGTTCCAGCAGATGTGGATCAGCACGTAGGAGTACGACGAGTGTGGCCCCTCCATCGTCCACCGCAAATGCTTCTAGGCCGACTGTTCCTTAGCTGCGTTACGCCCTTTCTTGAGAAAAACCTAACGTGCGCAGAAAAAAAAAAAAAAAAAAAAAAGATGAGATTGACATGGGAAAAAGAAGAAGCAAAGCAGCCCAGCCCCCCCGCTTGCAGTCAGCAACCTTGTCTATGTCGGAGCAGACCTGTGCTCCCCGGGGTTTGCATGATGGCGTTCTGAAAGTTCTCCAAGGTGCCCCTGGACCAGCTCAAACCTCTAGCCTGTCTCTGAACAGCATGTGCACCCCCTGTGATGTGCATTTCCAGGTCTCTAGAAAGTGCCAGTCTGTCAGCGCTGGGGCCACAGGCCAGACCCATTCTCTTAGCTTAGCTGCCTTTTCTATGCTCAGCGTGCTCCACCTCCTCAAATTGCTCAGAGAAGAGAGTGAAGTTTCCTTTTTCATACTGCCACAGAAGGTGGTAAGATCGGCTCTGTGACAATGAGTGAATGAGTGGGCCCCACATCCCAGAAAACTGCAACAGACAGATGACCTCTGAGGCCACTTTGGCCAGCCAACTCCCAGTCCCAGCTAACCCTGAGCCCTCTTCTCCTTGGGAGGTGGGGGTATCCATTAGGCGTGCCAGGTACCTTGTCTCTTTAGAAATCTCAAGTCTCACCAAGGACTTGTACACATTTGTGGAGCTGAATAATGATAGTATACTTTGTTTGGCCCCAGACATCTCATTACTAGGAATGTATAAACAAAAGGGCAGGCGTTGAGAAGAGAGCCATAAAAATGATGGGCCTGCAAAGAGAAAGGAAGAGAAGCTATCCTTTTAGGAAGCTGGGCCCTGACTGGGAATGTGGGGACCTGGTGTTTATCACCTGGAGGAGGGGAACCTGTGGGGAAGAAGGAGCTAGAGTGGGGGGGAGAAGAGAAAAATAAAGCACGCAGCCACACACGGACCTGTAGAGAAGTTGGTGACGGCAACTGTGGTCGTAGTCTGCCTCCATGGGAGCAACCCCAACAGCCGTCCAAAGGCGAAGACCTTAACCCACCACCCCTCCCTCGGGGCATCTTCCAAATGCAGACCAAACTTACTGACCGGGCAGTCGAGACGGACTCACGGCCACCCTGTAGCATAGGGCAGAACTGCCCCTCGGAGTTTCCGAGACTGTAACTCTGGACAGGAGGAGAAGGCTTTGTGTTTCTCTCGAGGATCGACTGCCGGACTACTACTAAGCAGCGAAAAAAGAACAAGCTATGTATACAGGCAGCGTGATGGGATCGTAACAGAATGGTGTTGAGGGGAAACGGAGGAGCTGAAGACACCAGCCAGACCTATGGCATCTCTCCAAAGGCTCCCGCAGGCCTTCGTCACCAGACCCGGCAGACCAGCGAGCAAACCAACTGAAGCGAAGGCCCGGCTGGGCTCTTTTGATGCAAGAACACTGTGAGCCTCCGAAGGGTGATGGGTAAAACCGTGCCATCTCATCGGCTTGACAGCATACCCTTTCCGACCTGATTTCATTTCCCTCGGGACCCTGGTGGTTAGCTTTGCCCTTCCAATGGCACTAAGTGTTTCGAGACCCAGCCCAAACTGCAGGGCCTGGAGGGCAAGGCACACTGGCCCGACCTCCCCATATTGCAATTGTTAAGGGCTGTCAAGGCCATCTCAACTCTTAGCGATTCCCTGTGACAAGCAGAAGGACCCCCAGAGGGGAGCACATGGCCGGGGTTTCTCCCAAGAGCCGCTGGGTGGGTTCCAACTGCCAATTTTTCCGTTAGCAGCCAAGTGCTTTAACACTGTACCACCAGGGTTCTACAGCACCCCTACCCACTACCACTGCCCATAGAATTTCCAAGGCAATCCATCTCCGTGGAAGCCGTCGCCCATAGCAACTGAGTGCTTTAACAACTGACCCTGCTTTTTCCCCCAAACTCCAAATCAATGCAGCTGAACGCTCTAAAATCCAAGAGCGAACAGTACCTCCCGGGTACTAGAAAAGGGGCCTGGATGGCAAACCTACCTGGCTGCTACCCCCACAAGGTGAGTCTTCAAACCCACCAGTTGCTTCATGGGAGAAGAGTCGAGGCAGATTGTTTTCCATAATTTACAGCCTTGGAAACCCTTTGGGGAGGTTCTGTTCTGATCTACAGGGTGGCTGTGAGTTAGAATTGACTCGGTGGCCCAAGGGTCAGGTACAGAAGGAAGGGCCAAGAGTCCTTAAGACCTGGTTTGTGTCCTTTTCTTCAGGGCTTACCCTGAGCTGTTTGAGTTCCTCCTCCTCTCTGTCCTCCCCACATCCCTGAAGCCCAAGACAATTATCCCCAGGCAGTAAGCAATTGTTCAGCATTCTCTTGGGGCTCTTCCCAAAACCTCAGCCTTTAGGATGATGCGGGCTTTCTAATCAATGCTGCCCTGTGATCTTGTTTTCAGATTCCTAGCACAGAGCCAGAAGCTGAAACACCGCTTCTATTTTTCTTTATATCAGCCAGCACATTCCCACTAGTCTGAGCCTGTAAAATGGGACCATTCTTGGAGTCTTGCCCTAGTTCCACCATGCGAAGGACTTTGAGGTTGGACTGTCAGTCCTAAAAGAAATCTGGGTAACAGAATGAATAAAAATTAGTTAGCAGGCTTGGCAGATTTTCCCAGCAAGCCATCTACACCAGAAGCACTGAGAGGGCTTGTTAATCAAGGCAAGTCCCAGGACCCTCTCTCAGACCTCTGGAGTCAGGTGCTCTGGGACCTAGGGACTCTGATGGCCTGTACAATGATTGAGCTCCTCTGCTTCAACAGAACAATGTCTCTTTGCTCCTTCTTTTGCTTTTTATTCTTGCCATGTTTCGTTTCCTGGGAGTCTGGGGTGAGATACTCTTAAGAATGTAAAACAGGCATGGACTTGTGTTCCTGGCCCTGGAGTGAGATGGGGAAGGGTGGGTGGGGCTCGGATGGAGTTTGCCAGCACAAATATTGTCCCATCAGGACATAGCAATTTTGCCAGGAGGCTCACAGGGATGTGTCATTCGCTAGAGAAGGTGGCCCGGTTCACCCTGCTCTAGGCTGAGGTGTCTGGTTTCATGGGCAGAGATCAACAGTGTTGGTGGTATGGAGCTAAAATGAGAGAGAATGAGGTGGCTCACAGGTGATGGGGGCGGGAGGTACCTGGAATCCCCTTGGTCCCCGGGAAAGTGTGAGTTGAGCTCCTGAGAGGTGGGGATGGGAGAGAGGCAGGTTAGACCTGGAGCATTCAGTGCCTGAGAGCCACGCAGAGTAGAGGGGTTACTTCACTGACCTTGATTTTGAGGGCTCAGAAGCTGGGTGAGGAAGCTGAGGCTCACAAATTCCAGGACACAAAAAGGGGGTGGGGGGAGAATCAAACCATCCATCGGGAACCCTCCACAGGCAAATAACAAACACACACACACACACAAACACACACACACACACACACACACACACAGAAAAATGACAAAGGAAAATTCCAGGACACTGAATCTATTTTACTCATCTGTTTGATGGATGGTGGTTTGTGACCACCAATTCACAGAAGACTTAGTTAACACCCTCCCTACCAAAACCAAGCCAATCTTGTCAACTCCTGCTTACCAACTACATGTTCCCACCTTCCCTGAGCCCGCCCACCCCCCCACCCCCGTGGGTAAGGGGTTCTCTCTGTGCTCACATTATGTAACACAACACCAGAACTCTCAGAGGACAGCTCTCTCCCTTACCAACAATCTACATTCCTTGAGACAGGGGTGGTTCTCACTGTTTCCATCCTGCCCAGCTAAAGACTTCTCACCAAGTAAGATGCTCGAAAGCCGACCAGGGTTACCCCCACAGTGACTGGACCCTCTGGGGTCACATTGATGCAAGAGGAAGCGGGCACCTCATGCCTCTTCCACAATCTGGACAAGTCCAGCCTCCTGCTGCCCACTCTGCCCTGGAGTCCCAGGAGGCTGCCAAGAATCACAGCTCCAGCTGGCAAGTGGTAAGATTTTCTTCCTGGAAGGATTCTTGGCTTGAGAACTGGCCCTCACTTCTTCCATCCCTTGACAGCCTCAGATTGCTGGGGAAGTGGGGGCGTGGGGGGTGGGAGGCAGGGCCCGAGGAGTCCCAGCTTTATTACTGTTTGCCAAACTCCTTATGTCGTCCCTGCACCCATCTCCCCGCAAGTGTCGGTGGCAGGGGTCCCATTAAAGCACGTTTCCCAATGCTGGGTAGAGGTGGGGGTGGGGGGGAGGGCCAGCCAAATACTTGGTGCCAGGAGAGTGACTATCTCTGGCCACACACGCCCCACCCCTCACCCTGGGCTGCTTGAGCTTAATGTGGCCAGGGTAGAGCACAGGCCACGAGAATGAGAAGCCCCACTATGGGAGCTCAAAGCTAATTCACCCCAGTGATGGACATAGAGAATTACTCCAGATGGACAGTCCTTGTCTCTGTCAAGGCCCTAAAGCAAAACCCTTCAAAAACCCAGAGTCCATTTGAACTCACAGTGACCCTACAGGACCAGTGCAGACCTGCCCCATGGATGCCAAAGCTGTACTCTTTATGGAAATAGACTACATCTATCTCTCAGAGATGGGCTGATGGATTTGAACAGCTGACCTTTTGGTTAGCTGTTAAGTGCTTCACCACTATACCACCACTCACTCACTGCCACTGAGTCAATTCTGACTCAGGGATCCTAGGACAGGGTAGAATTGCCCCTGTGGGTTTCTAAGACTGTAACTCATTTTTGTGGGTGTTTGTACTTTATTTTAAAAATTAGTTTTAAAAAAACAAAACAAAACAAATTTAGTTTTATGGTGCTATATTTAACACATCATACAGTTCAATATTCCTGAGACTAGGGACTATAACTCTCTATGAGAATAGAAAGTCTCACTTTTCTACCGAGGAGTGGCTGGTGGTTTTGAACTGCTGACCTCAGGATGAGTAGCCCAATGCATAATCTCTATTCCACCAGGGTTCCTCAAAAGCCGTCCAGTCTTCTGACTTCAGGCCCCTCCAGAGGGACAGTATTGCTGTGCCGCCTCAACCCTCACCCAGAAGCACACACCCACTAACAGCTCTTTTATTTTCTCTTTAATTTTTCTGAAGGATATACACCACATATCCCATGGGCAATAAAGCGCATTCAATGTGTTTATAAGCCAAACAGTCACTTTGTTTAAGCAAACACATGTACAAAGTAAAAGAAAACCACAAAATAATGAACTGCATGTTCATAACATACGAAAATCGCCGCCTACTCAGTAGGTAACTACAACATTCCAACTCCTGAATATATTTATAAATTTACATTTTCAGTTAAAAAAATAGACTTTAGAGAGTTCAGATTTTTTTGATTGTTTCCCCCCATACATTCTGGAGAACAGAGGCTCAGCTCAGCCCTCTTCCTGGTTTTGCTCCCAAAGCCTCCCCCGGAGTCATCACTCCCTACCCCCCTTAAGGCTGGAGGTGAGCACATCCCTCACAATTGCACATGTCAAGCCGCTAGCAAGGCGCATCACACAAAAGGCACCAAGACGTGAGACTTCTTTAAAACCAAGAGGATGACAAATAAAAACCACTTTCGAAAAAGGAAAAGAAAAACCAAACCATATATATATATATATGTATATATATAGATTTTTTTTTTTTTTGCCACATGTGAGAGTACGGTGGTGGGGAAATATTTACAAAAAGGTTAACGGAACATCACTCTGACACATGCTCTGATTGACACCTCAGACGGCTGTTTCAAAAAAAGCTTCACACATCGTCACAGCATCGTCACAAAATAGAGGATCATTGGTTTGCTTGGGGTTTTTTTTTTTTAACCACCCCCCCACCCTTTTTGTTTTCTTCCAAGTGAGGACTTAATTCCAAATAATACAATAGGATATGCAAATTATCTTCACATCAAGAGTACCCGGTGGGAAAGACATGAAATCCATGGCACAGACGCTGTACAAGGTGCAGGGGTGGGCTGTGAGGGGCCCAAACCCCATGTTGCCGACTCAAGTGTTCTAGCATTGAAGGGAGCAAGGGGTCAGGCGTACGATGGAAATGATACTGAAATGATATATCCAAACTCCATGCAAATCAAGTTCTTTGGATAGAGGGGAAGAACTTGAACATGGCTGTTTCAGGCAGCTGAAGTCAAAGGGGACTGGGAAGATGGGGCCATGGGCACAAAGGATTGTAGGGCAATGGACGTTCCAAGAAGGCCTTGGGGTCCAGTAGCGGGAGGAGAGCACCCGGCTCTGAAAACCTCCGGTTGACCTAAGAGGACACCCCTCCAGCGGCCATGCCCCACTCCTGTCCTGAAAGTCTCTTGTGTTTGTGTTTCTTTCTTCTGTTTGGTTTCCCATTCCTCTTCAGCAAATTTCAATTGTCCTGGGAGAAAAGGTGGCCACCATGTCCGAAAGGCCTGTGGAGGCGCTGAAGGAGTTGGTGACCCCCGAGGCGGGGAAGCTGCTGACCTGGGCGGGGAAAGCAGGGGGCACCGCAGAGTACGTGGTGGTCACTGACGGCGAAGGGAAGCCGCTGTGCACAGGGGACGGGTAGGTCGAGGAGCCCGGAGAGGAGTAGGAGGTGGGCACGGGCGATGGGTACGAGGTGGTGGCTGGGGACGGGTACGAGGTAGCCACTGGGGACGGGTAAGAGGAGAGGGAAGAGGTGGCCGAGGACGCCACCACACCTTTGTCTGCTTTCTTGTCCTTCTGTCGCAAGTGGATCTTGGTATGCCTTTTGCGTTCATCGCTCCTGGCAAACTTTCTGCCACAGATGTCGCAGGCGAAGGGCTTCTCGCCCGTGTGGGTTCGGATGTGGGTGGTCAGGTGGTCACTGCGGCTGAAGTTGCGCATGCAGATGCGACACTGGAAGGGTTTCTGGCCAGTGTGGATGCGGATGTGGCGGGTGAGCTCGTCGGAGCGGGAGAAGCGGCGGTCGCAGGACTCCACAGGGCAGGCATAGGGTCGCTCGTGGGGGGGAGTCTTGCTGGGTCGGTTGGGGTATTTGCGCATGCGGCTGGGTTTGATCAGCTGGGACTGATACGTGGAGTTGAGGCCCTTCAAGTCCTGGGACCCCGACTGCGTGGCGAAGGCCTTGATGGTGGAGAGCGGAGTAAGGGAAGGCTGCTGGGTACGACTCTCCAGGCCCTGAAAGGGCTTCTGGTCCGGGGTGCTCAGGCCCAGGTCCCCCTGCTGCTGGGGAAACAGGTAGTCCGGGATCATGGGCACCTGGAAGCCGCCCTTGGCAGTAGGGTAGGCAGGAGGCGGATACTGAAGCGATGCGCCGGCCGAACCAGGAAAGGCCTGGCTCTGCGGCTCGTGGAAGATGTCGGCGTTGGGTGTGGGGAAGGTGGGCGCCGCGGAGTAAATGGGGCTGCTGTCGTTGGGTTGCACCGAGCAGCTCAAGGGTGGGCTCTGCGAGGCCGAGGAGGACGAGGAGGCAGTTGGCGAGGGAGCCGAGGACGAGGTGGCCGGTGGGTTGGTCATGCTCACGAGGCCACTGACCAAGCTGAAGAGTGGCTCAGGCCACAGGGTGTTGCCGCTGTTTGGTGCGGGCTCCAGGGAGAAGCGGCCGGTGTATGTGATGGGAGGCAGCCGGATGGTTTGGTTGGAGTAGGTCGTCTCCACCAGCGCCTTCTCGTTATTCAGAGAGATGTCAGGGAAGGACTCTGGCGGGAGAGAGAAAGGAGGGGTGGCCTGGTTACTGGAGAGCAATCACTGGAAAAGCAAAAGGACCCCAGCTGCAGAGCAAGCGAGCGAGAGAGCGAGAGGTCGGGACGGCTACCAGCGACTCCCGAGCTGGTTAATAATTGATATAAGCAGATTGCAATGTTCCTGGGCGCGCTCCAGCAGCAGAACCCATTTCAACAACAGCTGACGCAAATACAGAGAATCCCCCTCCATTGCAGCTCCTAACGCTCCACAGCGGCTCGCTCGAGGGATTCCCGCCGGCACCCCCAACGCACAGCCGCAGCTAACAGGCACCCCCTACCCTGGCCTGCCTGGCCCTCAATGGCCATGGAATGCGGCCCTTCCTTGGGGACAGGCAATGCAAGCCTTTAAGGGAGGGGGGAGGTTGGGAGAGCTGAGCCCTGTTCAGCAAAACAAGTCCTCCCCCTCTGCACCCACCCACGCAGCCCGAAAGCTCTCCATCCAGAACGACAGCTCATTCCTCTGCACACCGCTAGGGACCAGGGAGGGGGTGTCCCTAGCTAGGTTTCCCTCTAACACATGACCCTGGGGATCAGAGGAAGGGAAGGGAAACCCCACTCGCATCCCTAAGGACCGCGAGGGCTCCTGCAGTGAAGGGGGGCGCTGCAGAGGCGGTGGGGGAAGGACTGGCAGCCGGACTCAGCGAGAAGGTGGCTCATCCACGGCGCAGGCCACTGCTTACCTGCGGTCAGGTGCTCGTAAGGCTGCTCGCCCGCTTCCCCCTGCGGGTTGAAGGCGCTGCTGCCGCTGCTGCTGCTGCTGCTGTTGCTGCCGCTCCCTCCACCTCCACCGCCCCCGCTGCTGTTACTGCCGCTGCCCTCAGGGGCCCCGGCGGCACCCAGGAACTGGGGCGCCCCGTTGCTCAGCAGCAGCATCTCCTCCAGCTTGGGGTAGTTGTCCATGGTGGGCGAGTGAGGGAAGGAGCCGAACGGGTCGGAGACCTGCAGCGGGGACATCAGCTGCATCTCGGCCTTGGCCGTGGCCATCCCGGACGGACGGACGGACAGGCTGCAGAGCTGGCGTTGGGGCGGCGGGTGCAGCCCTGGGCCGGAGCTGCGGGGTCACACTCGCGGGGCCTGGCCGGATCACATGCGGGGTGCGGGGCACACTGGGGAGGGCGCAGGCGGGGCGCCCAGGCTCCGCAGGCGGGCCGGCGTGCGGACGCGGCACGGCAGCGGAGGCTGGGGCAGGGGCCGGTCCTGCAGCGGCGGCTGGCGGTGGCTGCTGGCGGCAGCGGCACGGCGGCAGCGGCTCCCCAAGTTCTGCGCGCTGGGATCTCTCGCGACTCCCCGGATCCGCCTCTATTTGAAGGGTCTGGAACCGCACGGGCCAGCCTCCGTCGTGACGTACATGGCCATATATGGGAAGCAGGAAGCCCTAATATGGCAGGACGGGCCGGGAAGACCCGGAGTGACGTGAAGCCCCCTGTTGGAGAGCGGTGGGCACCCCCAGTCCCGCGCCCCGGGCCCTGCGCCGGCTCACGCACCCTGGGTCCGCAGGCCTCGGGGAAGCCCACACTCCGGGCGCCGCGCGGGCCTCGCAGACCCAGGCTGCTCCCGAGTTTCCTGGCGTTGCCCCCGCCCCTTCCCCCCGCCCTTTTCCCTCCTCCCGGAGCCGGAAGCGGCCGGGCCATATCGGGCCACTCCATATAAGGCGCTGCCCATATTAGGATTGTTCCGGCGGGAGATCCTTCCTGCTCCTTATATGGCGTTTCCGGGTCGCTGCTCCCGGCTTCCTCGCTCCCGCCCGGCTGCCAGGTTCCAAGGCGGGAGTCGGAGTGCGCACAGGACAGGGGGCACCTGGCGCAGGCAGGGCGCCGGGCGCAGAGCGCGGGGCGCACGGCAGCTCGGGCAGCTCCCCGGCAGGGACTGGCCTGGGGAAGCCCGGGGCGGGGGCGAAGGCGAGCAGGGCCAGGGCTCCGCCGCCGTCATCGAGGGCTCGCCCGCCCACCTCGGGGACCGTGGGAGCGAGCCGGCAGCCGAGGGGAGGGGTGGCTGGGCGGGCTGCGACTGCGACTGCGGCTGCCCTAGGGAGGCGGGCCCTTGACCACGGTGCCTTCCCAGGTGTCACCGGAGAAACTGAGGCGAGGGCGTCCTGACTCCGTGCCTCCTGGCTCGCTGAGCTTTGCGAGGGCCCTCTTGTTCCTCCGCCTGCTGCCAGTGGGGTGAGGCTGCTAGGGCCTGGGGGGCCCCCACTGTGCTCGTACCCTACTCCCCACTGGGGACGAGTCCATCATTGGGGGACAGAATGAGGAAACTGGCCCAGGAGACACTTCGTCCTGGCAGCCTTGGGACTAACCCCCCTTCATCGCGTCCATCGCAGGCGGGCGGCTGCGGCGGGCTTCCCTGTGAGCTGACTGTGGAGCCCAGACTTGGCGCAAAAAAAGAAAGTAGCCCAATGAGTGGCTCATTGCTGCCCCTTGGAGGTCACCTCTCTAACTCCACTTGGGCCCTGCCCGAGCAGGCTCGGCCGCCGCCGCCGCCTCACACGGCCCCCTCCCGCTTGTGGGCTTGGCGCCGCGCCAGGCCGGGGCAGCCTTCGACGCAGTGAGAGCGCACTGAGCAGGCGCCGCAGCCGGGCTCTCCCTGCAGCCCGTGGGGAGCCGCCACCTCGGCGGCCCGGCTCTGGGATGGCACTCTTCCCTCCGAGCCCAGCAGGGTGGGGGAAGGGGGCCGGAAGAGTCTCGCAGGTCTCCCGGGAGCTCAACTGAAAAGGAAAACCCTCTCTGCAGTCACATGCGCACCCCAAAGGGAAGGGAGATTCCAGGAAGGGAAAGCTCTTGTTCTAGCTCTGAATCCAGGGGAGGTGCTGTTTTTGTAGTTGTTTTTTTAACTGAATTTTAAAAGAAAGAAGATTCATGTACAGAAGGAGGGTGCTGAAAATATGGAGGTGGGGTAGGTCAAGGGTCCTCTTCAGACCTAGAGGTTGGAAAGGGGGTGCAGGGTGGGGGTGGGGGTGGCTGCTAACTCAAGCAGCTTTCTTTTGACTCCTCGCTTCACACACACACAAAAAACAACTTAGGGAATCCAGCATTGAATCAGGTGGCCTCCAGGCCTTGTCTTTCTCCAGGCTGTAGGTTTGGGGTCCCCATACAGGGCCCCGTGGGCAGATGACAGTATGACTGTCCCCCGACTTGCTGGTTTGTGGCAGGAGTGACGTCCCTCTTGGGAGGCCTGTTGCGACAAGGCCAGGCAAGGTCAGATGGGTCTGTGCTGCAGTGTTCCTGGCCAAGCTTTTGCTCTCTCAGTTTTCTCATCTGTGAAACCGGATCAATACCGATGAAGAACTGTGGTGAAGACAAACTTTTCACGGGCTGCCCACCTCAGAAGCCCCACCAGCGCACAGTGCCTGACTTGCAGTTGGCATTCAGTAGGCAGTGACTATTGTTATTTTCAGAGGCCTGGGCTTGATCTGCTCACCCACCCATCCTCAGCCTCCAAGCAAAGCCCAGAGCCCCCTTTCTGAAAGGATGTCCAACGAGGGAGAAACATTCCAGTTCTAACACAGGGGACATGGTCCCGCAGAGCTATTCGGAACTGTTCTTGCTGAGGTCGAATATCACATCCCAGGGCAGGGGTTTTCCAACTGTGAATGTGCAGCAGAACCACCCTAGCGCTCACAAAGGGGTTATCCTCCCCCAAGTTCAGGAATGGGGCTTGGAGCAAGTGCCTCAGTCTGGACTTCCTGTGCTGTCCCTGGGACCAGAGCAAGCCACTGTCCAAAGTTTCAATGTGCAAGTGGACCTCGGGTATCTCGGTCCTCCCGGAAGCTGGGCCCTGGGAATCCTTGTAGCCTGTGTCTTTTGTTTTGCCTATCCGACATCAACTCCCTTCCTTCCTAGCCATGTCCTTTGGGAAAACACCCCATTCCATGTGGTTGGAAGAAGATGACTCCACCCATCTGGGGAGCCCATGTAGGGACCTAGAAGTAGGTGTGTCACTCAGGCTGGCTATCCATCTAGGATTTATTAGCGATTGATCCAGGGTGGTGTATGACCCAAAACAGGCCAATGGAAACCACTTCTGGAACTTTTTCTGGATCTCTTGTTATTGTTAGGTGGGATTGACTAGAGAAACAAATCCATAGATGTGTGTGTGTGTGTGTGTGTAAGAAAGTTTTATGCCAAAGAGCAATTGTATATTTGAGAAAACATCTCAGCCCAGTCCAGATAAAATCCATAAGTCTGATATTAGCCCATATGTCCGATACCAGTCTATAAATTCCTTTTCAGACTCATGCAGCACATGCAAAGATGCCAAATGCAGGAAGATCGCAGGCCAATGGGTGGAAAGTCTTGTGGATCCGATGGCAGTGGAAGCGTCTCAGCACTGGCATGGGTCTCCACATGGCTTCTCTAGCTCTCTAGTGTGGCTCCTTGACAGACAGCAAGGTGAAGCTGAGGAAGAGAGTTCTTACAGGTCTCAGCCCGTCTCCTGTCTCCTGTGGCTTGTCAATGGGAAAACGAAGGAAGAGAAAGAGAGGAAGTTCCCAGAATCCTCATGAGAAGGTCATGCCCACAAAGAATCATCAGGTGGTGACCTGATTGACAGGCTAGATTCCACCCCTTTACTCTTCTTTTTTTTTCACCCCTTCACTCTTAGTACCCTCAAGTTGACACAAGATTATGTAACCACGACATTAGATATCATTGGTTCTGACTCATAATTACCCTATTACAGTAAAATGAAACACCACCTGGTCCTGTACCATCCTCACAATTGTTCCCATGCTTGAATTTGTCAATCCATCCCCTTGAGGGTCTTCCTCTTTTTTGCTGGCCCTCTACTTTACCACGTATGATATCCTTCTCCAGGGACTGATTTCTCCTGCTAACATGTCCAAAGTATGTGACGTGGAGTCTTGCCACCACAATACAACTACCTGACTGACAGATGAGTGGTAGTGGAGCTCTTAAGAAAGGTGCCCTGGCCCCTCCTCCCCTGCCAGTAGAATCAAGTCTCTATCAGGACTGGAGAGCCTGCCTCCCACACAGAGGACCTCGGAGAAGAGAGACAGAGAGAGTAACCTCCTGACCTCAGTTTGCATTTTCAGTTATTTAAGCCGGTGAATTATTTTTATTTAATCCAGTTTGACTTTAACTTCTGCCACTTGCACCAGGTTCTGATTAATGGACATTTTGTCAACAAAGCAGAAACTTCTGTGGACAAGGCCTGGACATAGTGGACTAAGGCATCGACGCTTGTCTCTAAGGAGCTTCTACTATTTGATGGAAGAAAACCTGGATTTTATGTTACAAGAGCACTAAGAAAAAGAAGTTAGCCACCAAAAGCTAGAGAGTCCACGGGATAGAAGAGGAAGAGAGAGATTTTAGGGGCCTGGGAGGGGTCAGGGAAAACAAGGAGGCTTTGTAAGAGGAAAACAAAAACCATGAGAAAACATATATTTTGAAGTGAGGAAATGCGAGTGTGTTTGTGGAAGGGTGCAGGGGTGGAGTGGTCAGGAGGTCCTTGCCCAGGGCACCCAGAAAAGGACTGGAGCACAAAGGGTTCTGCTGGGAGCTGTAGGAGGCAAGAGTGAATAAAACATTCATTCTTTAAAACAAAGGTATATCAATATCATATAGATCATACTTTCAAAGGGTTCCATGCTTCTGGCAATCTAAAGCATAGAGGAGAAGCTTAAGGGGCAGTGGTCTAAGTGGATGGGTGAAACAGTTGGTACAGGTAGACATGGAGAATATAATCAGTGTTACTGGATTGTACGTGCAGAAAACGAGGAGTAGATGCATGTTCTGCTGTGTGTATTTTCTTTCTTTTTTAAAAAATCATTTTGTTGGGGCTGATACAACTCTTATCACAATCCACACATCCATCCATTGTATGTCAAGCACATTTTGCTGTGTGTATTTTCATAAAAAAAACTCTAAATATGGTTTCTCAGCCTCACTGCATGTCTCAGCAGTTGTCTAAGTGCGTGGCTGCTACTGAAAGGTCGCTGGTTCCAGCCCACCGGACCCTCCACATGTTAGAGATGTGGCTGGCTGCTTCTGTAGGGATCGCAGCCTTGGAAACCCCATGGTGCAGTTCTGCTCTGTCTCCGAGGCCTCTGAGTCAGAATGGACTGGTTGCGTTACACAATGCTGCCATGATGAAGAAGAGCCATTGGGTTATGACTTAGCCAGAAACAAATACTTGCATGAATTAAAAGGCTAAGTTTAGATTACGGTGAATGTAAGGAGCCCAGGTGGTGCTGTGGGTTAGGTCTTGGGTTGCTAAATCACAAGGCCGGCAGTTCAAATTCACCAGCTTCTCCTCAGGAGAAAGATTGAGGCTGTCCTGGTCTCAGGATTGATAGGAACTGTTATCGATTCTATGGCCATGGGTTTTGAATGGTAAATGTAATACAGGAAACACGACAAATGAAGGGTGAGTTTTAGGGTCAGGGCCGGCAGCAGGTAGGGGACAGAAAGCCTGTACGCAGGGAGAGAGAGGAGGGTGGCAGGTGGGAGAGCATTCCTGGCAGAGGGGGCAGCAGTGCCAAAGCCTTGGGAGGGAAGGAGCTTTGGCCAAGTTAGTGGAGGAGCTCGGGGTAAGGTGTGGGCAGCGAGGAAGTTGAGGACTAAAGCAATTCCCTTCCAGGTCCATACTCCCTTGTTCTGCCTTCTACAGCTTGTACTGAGAAAGCACGGCCTTCAGGGGCTTCTGCTCCTGGAAGCCAGCTTCTGCCTAGAAACTGGGAGTTGCTGATCCAAGATCCGACATGTTGGCCTCCACGGGGGTGGGGGTGGGTGTAGGTAGAGGAG
>NW_022111373.1:904863-907871 GCF_000313985.2 Echinops telfairi
TGGGGGGCAGCTGGGCCCTGACAGGTGCCCTGGTATGAGCCTGGGACTCAGGTCAGGTGGCTGGTCTGCTGTGGCTGGAGCTGGGTTTGCTTGCAAGGAGAAGAGAGGGGACAGGCCGAGGTGGAGATGTGAGAACTGACTTTGGTCCCGGCAATTGCAGTCGCAGGAGAAAGTCGGAGGGACCTCTTCATGTCTCAGACACCCAGCCCAGGGCCTGAGCAGGCTGCAGCTTTCAGAGAAAAGAAAACAGGTCCCTTTTTCCATCGCCACTTCCTTCTTCTCCACCCGGGGCCACGTCAGCACCCACAAGTGCTGTGACTGGCCCAGGGCTCAGGAAGTGACACTCTGGGGCTATGTCTGGGGTGCCCGTCACACTTTCCGATGGCTCCACCGGAAACCAGAGGGCCTGGCTGGCCTAGAGGGGGTCTGGGAAAGTTCTACTCCCACCCTTGGGAGGGCCTTGGTTGTACATACATACATACATACATATATATATATATACGTATATACACACACATATATTTAAATTGTGGTAAATACATATGTAACAAAACGTTTGACATTTGAAGTGTTCCCATGTACAATTCAGTGACATTGGTGGGGGAGGGAGGGGCCAAAAAGAGGAGCTGATACCAAGGGCTCAGGTAGAAAGAAAATGTTCTGGAAATGTTGACGGCAACATGTATAAGTGTGCTTGATACAATTGAATGATGGATTGTCATAAGGTTTGTAAGAGCCCCCCCCCAATAAAAGGATTAAAAAAAGCCCAGGGACATGAACTGGTAATCGTGGGATGAGAAGAACCCTCTGAAGAGCGTGGGCCAGGAGTGGGCAGAAGGTGTCTTGAGCGGGTAAGAGAAAGGGAGAGACGGACAGAAGACATGGAGAAAGGCAAACCAGAAGAGGGATTCCTACTGAGTGCTCAAGTGTGAAGTCCTCAGGTTTAACCCCATTGCAGATGGGGAAGCAGGGTGCCAGGGAATTCTGGAGCTTCTGAGAGGGCCCCTATAGAGCCAGGCTGGCCTGGGGGAGAGGCTCCCATGGGCTCTGGAGAGGGTACCTGGATGCTGAGGACAGTCAGCCCAGGGCTGCATGGATGAGACCAGGGAAGATTTAGCTGCAGGTGGGGAGGTCTTCCTTAGGTGGGCGGGTCTGATCTGTCAATGTCAGAATCTGCCTAAGAGCTCAGTTGAGGAGGAACAGAATGAGGTAAGGCCTAAAGTGGAAAACAGTCTTTTGGGGAGGGGTGAAGTCTGCCCTGATTGGGCCTACCTAGGAACAACGAGGGGATGGGTGGAGGTAAACATCCCTTAGGTGGAGCTCTCTGGGTCCTAACTGCCCCGCTGACACAGAGAGAGGCCGCTGTCCTAGGCTCTGGCAGCCCCCTGGGCTCAGAGAACAATCCAGCCTAAATTGAAGCAGTTTGGCTTCCCCTGCCCCCAGCTGAGTGTGCAGCAGTCGGCTGCAGAACTCTCTGGAAGCTCCTTGGGCAGGCAGAGGGAGGGGAGCATTACATAAGAGCCCACTGATGTTCAGGAAGCCAGGAGCAGCCTTTAGATGAGGCAGGCAATGCTCCCATGCAGCCCCACAGGCAGGAATAGCAGCAGCGGTTATTTCTGGCCCCTCAGCCCTACCCAGTGCAGGGGCTGCTCTGCTTCTTGGTGGGTGAACTTGGGCTTTATAAAAAAGATCCCGTGGGTGGGGGGTGGGGCTGAGGGAGGGGGCAGGCAGCCAGCCCTGGGATTCGCTGCTTTGACACAGCCCCCTCCCACCAGGGTGCAGCTAAGACAATAATATCAGCAGTGCTCATTTCCTCAGATGCTCAATCTCTGGATTGAGTATTCTCCCCACCCTCAGGCCACACAAGACACACTTACTAAGTGACTGGCTCTGTGCCAAACACCTGTCAGACATTGAGTCCTCGTGGCCTCTTATGCGGTAGGCACTGTTCTCCCTCCCATTCCACCGATGACAAGACAGGTTGAGGACATGCTCCAGGTCACAGAGCCCGGCAAGCCAGAGCGGAGCCAAGAGTCCAACTCCGACAGTCTGACCTCAGAACTCTCTAGTAGTTGAGTCCCAGCTTGTGCCAAGAACCGTTCTCTGGGCACCCAGAGTGCATCGGGTCTGCCACAGAGGCTCTTGAGTGGCATGGGAAGATAGACGACGTGTGAACTCATCCTTTGACTGAATTCAAGAAATGAGGCATCCCCACTGGCAGCAGAGTCCTGCCTGCTGGAATGGGAGAAGCGCAGGCAGAAGGAGGGGGCCCAATGTAGCGGCCAGACCACTGCGCGCTGCCCAGATAGACAGAGCCAGGCAGCATTTTCAAATCAAGGAGGAGGACTGGGCAGGGGAGGGTTAGTGGTGAGACCAGGCAGGTAACTAGACATCCATCCATAGTCCAGGTGTATCAGCCCCTCAGGGGTCCCCCAATTAGAAGCAGAAAGACAGCCACCCAGAACTACTGGCAGCAGCTCAGGCCTTGGTACAGTGGCAAAAGGGTGATTAGGGAGGTTGGATGGGAGGGCTTCTTTCTTCCCCTTGCACTCGCAGGGCACAGTTACAGTGAGTGATATAGATGAGCCGAGTGGGCGCCCAGCAGCAGGAGGAAGAGCTTCCACAGTGACAAGTGGTGATAAGAGGAAGGGAGTGATTGCCCCTGTCCTTAGATCTGCAGAAGGTCTTGGCTTAACTGTGTGCAGACAGCCCTCTGTTCCATGCAGGAGGGAAAGGGGGCGTTGGAACCTCCAGGACCCAGCTCCCTGGGAACTCAGCTGCAGAGAGGCCCTGGTGGACTTCATCATCCAGGGGGAGTAACCGGAGCGATAGAAGTCTGACTTAAGGACTCTGTGGGTTTCTCCATACCAGTAGGGAGAAAGAGTGGGCTTTCTACTCCCATAAACAGTCTCAGAAACTCACAGGGGCAGTTCTGCTCCATCCCATAGGGTCGCTCTGAGTCAGCGTCCTCTTGATGGCAGGGAGTTTGGTTTGGGTTTATATACTGG
>NW_022111373.1:908637-926473 GCF_000313985.2 Echinops telfairi
AGAGGACCATATGGCCAGCCCCACTATGAGACATGACATCCCTCACTGACCCATAGCCCCACAGGGGACAACACTGGAGACACAGTGTGGGAATCACACCTGATCTGATCCCACCACACCGAGGCAAAACACTAAGGGCGTGCAACAGAACAGTAAAGGGAACAGAGCAATGAAGTCCCCCAGGGAATACAAAAAATAGACTATGGGGCCAGGTCTTTGCACCCCATCAGACTTGACCGGAAAACATTCCTAAAGGCCAAAAAACAGTCCTTGAACTATCTACAGGCTTTTCTTTTTTATTGTTGTTGTGTTGTTTTTTTGTTTTGTCATTGGCTTTTTGTTGCTGTTTTGTTTTCTTTTGTTGCTTTGTTTTGCTCTGTCTTGTTTTTGTGCATGTTATTATCTCTGCAGGTCTGTCTAAATAAGATAGGTTGGATGAACAATCTGGAGGAGAAAACAATGGGACCGACAGTTCCAGGGGGTCATGGGAGATGGGAAGGTGGGGGAAAGGAAGTGGTGTTAACAAGCCCAGGGACAAGGAAACAAGTGATCCAAATCAGTGGTGAGGAGGGTGTAGGGGGCCTGGTAGGGCATGGCCAAGGGTAATGTAACCAAGAGGAATTACAAGGATCTACATATAACCTCCTCCCTGGGGGATGGACAACAGAAAAGTGGGTGAAGGGAGACGTTGTACAGTATAAGATATGACAAAATAATAATTTATAAATTATCAAGGGTTGATGAGAGAGGGGGAGTAGGGAGGGAGGGGAAAAATGAGGAGCTGGTGCCAGGGGCTTACCTGGAGAGCAAATGTTTTGAGAATTATGAGGGTAACGAATGTACAAATGTGCTTTTTACAATTGTGATGAGTTGTATGAACCCCCGATAAAATGATTTTAAAAAATGTGACCGGTGCCCCATGCTAGACCCTGGGAAGACAGTGGAGAAGCAGGCCTGCTAACTCCTCTCAGCTACCTCTAGCATTCAGACTGGTGGGGAAAACTCTAGAAAAGGTGATGAATGCTCAAACAGAGTGATCTACAGGAGGGTAAGGGCACAAAGGGACCTGCAGGGGCAGGAGATGCAACAGATAGGTGACCTCAGCTGAGCTGAGACTTGAAGCGCACCCAGGAGCTGGCCAGGTGAAGCAGAGGGGCTTCGGGTAGGAGGAGCACAGCAGGCACAGGTTTGAGTGGGCCTGGTTTCTGCCAAGCAGGGAGCTGGTGCTTGCTGAGTCGGGCTCTGGCACTTCCACTGCCTCCTCCAACTTAGCACCTCCCTACCTCCTTTCCTTTCTCTTCACCCCTCTTCCAGGACAGTGGAGCCAGATGGCTGCAACCTGGGATAGGCCTGCCTATAAGGTGAATGAAAGTTGAGCCGCAGGGAGTGAGTTCAGTCCCAGACTTGAAAGGTACCTAAGGGCCATAGTCTCAGGGTTCCACCAGCCTCTATCAGTCCAGTAAACCTGGTCTTTTTTACGATTCTCAATTTTGGTCTACATTCTCCCCCCACCCTCGCCCCCCTATCCAGGACCTCCTATTGTGATCCCATTCTGAGTGGGAGCCAGGCACCATCTAGTTCTTATGGTCTTCAATTATGGACGTTGAGGCTCACCAGGCCCGTTAAGTCTTTCACATTAATTATCTCCATGTGCCTGTGTCATTGATTTGGAAGAAAGATGGGGCCCTCTACTCCCTGCAAAGAGTTACCCTCTCCCAAACTCACACGGGCAGTCTTACCCTGTCCTTTAGGGTCACTGAGTCTTTGATGGACTTCACTCGTCTTGCTCTGGATAGGGAGAGACCAATAGTTGCCCTTAGATGGTATGGGTTGGAACACAGACCTGCTGTTGGGGAAGGCAAAAAAGAGTTGTCCGTGGTGGGTGGAATGTGTCTCCCTGTCAGCCACTAGTTTCCCAAAGACAGGCGCAGCTAAGCCATGTTGGTGTAAAACTCGCCATCAATATTTCAGGCAGCATGATTTATTGATCATGCATCTGGCTGTGACAAAAGGCCCCAGGTAACTCATAGGGAAGAGGTCAGGGAAAGGTAGACCATGGAGGAGGGATGAGCGCCTTCCTCACCCCTGCACCACCACGTGGGGACTAGGGCCCTTGTCTCCTCTTTCAGTCCCACATAACCCCAGAGGGCATTAAGGGCAAAGGGCAGCAGGCAGGGAAACCGCCTGGGCCGACCACTGTAGCCCCTCATGGAGGTCAAGAGGAAAGCCACAGCTTTGTGAACTTCCTCTCCCCCTCCCTACCCCCGCCCCCCTCGGCTGTCACTCTCCCCATCTGTCTCTGAAACCAGCCCTGGCGGGAACTCCAGGCTGGATCCCATTGGCTGAAGGGCCCTCTCAGGTGAGCCCCTCAAATTCCCTGCTCCTGGAAGACTGCCTGACGCTCATCCCCATCCCGAGGAGTGTCTTCTGAATCTGACCATCTCCTGCGAGAAGTGGGCAGGGGTCTGCACTCAGGCTGGATTTAGGGAGCTGGGAATTACTGCTTGAGAATTCCCACTGTCCTACCCTGCCCACCCACAAAGGTGCTTTTCTTCACAAGGCTCCAGCCACAGGTTGAGGAGCCACCAAGCACTGCTTACCCAATGCTCTGAGGCCAACTGGCTGCAGGAGTTGTCTTCCCCAGGAGGCGGGGGCGTCCCACATTGGGGGGAGCGGCGCCATCTAGTGGGCTTGTCCCCTTCCTGCAGGGATCCTTATGCTGCTGCTTCCAGCCTAGGGGAATCTGGGGGCCGCCTTGGGGAGGACCCAAAGGAAGGCGGCTGTCTGGCTGGGAGGACTTGAGTTGCTCCCACCTTCAGGCAGGCCTGACTCAGTTCACAGGGAGACTGGGGCAGCAGGGAAGAGGGGGTGGGGGTGGGGGTGGGGAATCTTGTCATGGCTGAAATTTAAGGCAATGGGACAAAGCCTGAGAGGATTACAGCAGTAGGGACTGAGGTTGGAGTGGGCACAGGAGATCTATACCTAGCACCTGGAAGCCAGAAGGGGTTTCCGCCCTGGAAAGTGCCTCACCCTGGCATTCTGGGACCTCTGCGCTGTGCTGAGCTGCCCCCCGGCTTGCTGCTGGCATTCCTCTGATGTCACAGCCTGGATGGAAATCCTGGTGCAGGGCGCCCACAATAGAGGGGAGCCATAAAGGCTGAAGGTAAACAAGCGCCCATCCAGCTCAGAAGCAGCAAAGCCCACATGGAAGAAGCACACCAGCCTGTGCGATCACAAGGTGTCTGTCGAAGGGATCGGGTATAAGGCATCATCAGAACAAAAAATCTTACCATAGTGAATGATGGGGGGAGTGCGGAGTGGAGACCCAAAGCCCATGAGTAGGCCACTGGAGATCCCCTGGCAGAGGGGTCTCAGGGAGGAGACGAGCCAGTCAGGGTGTGATATAGCAATGATGAAAAATACAACTTTCCTCTAGTTCCTAAATGCTTCCTCCGCCCCGCGCCCCCCTACTATCATGATCCGAGTGTGTTGGAACGAGGGAACCGAGGGAACCGATGACAAGGATCTACATGTGACCTCCTCCCTGAGGGACGGACAATAGAAAAGTGGGTGAAGGGAGACGTCGGACAAGGCAAGATATGACAAAATAACAATTTATAAATTATCAAGGGCTCATGAGGGAGGGAGAAGCGAGAAGGGAGGGGGGAAAATGAGGACCTGATACCAGGGGCTTAAGTGGAGAGCAAGTGTTTTGAGAATGATGAGGACAAGGAATGTACAAATGTGCTTTACACAATTGATATATGTATGGATTGTGATAAGAGTTGTATGAGCCCCTAATAAAGCGATTAGAAAATAAAATTATTAAAAATCCTAAAAAAAAAAAAAAAAAGAGGCGAGCCAGCTGCAGCATCTTGAATTCGAGACCATCACAGCCCTGGAGGTCTGTCCAGTGTCCCTAATCAGGCCTGGACATGGGACATGGGTTCAGACTCCAGGCCTCGCCCCCAACCCAAAGCTATTAGGTTCTCATTGCTCCTTGGTGACCCACAGGATCAAGCCTTCATGGAATACACTCCTCATATCTCTTTCCCATTCCACTGGTCTGGAAAGATCTACTGAGGCAGAGGGGAGTGGACAGGTGGTCCTGGGAAGGTCCCCTTAGCCCCAGACCTGTCCCCCTGGTCTCCCTTCAGGAGCCTTTGAAGCCACTATTTCGGGCACCTTTTGTCTCCTTTTCTCCTATTGCACCACAGGGGCCAGGCTCTGTGCCTAGAGTTCTAGGAGCCTGGTTGTTTCCATGGCAACAAACCAATGAGCCTGGAAACCTAAGCATGTTCCTGATGACATGCAGAAGCCCCAGTGTACATGGCACAAGAGGCACTCTGCTTACCTAACCCTGGTCGTGGCCTCTCGAGTCTGTCGACCAGTCTCTGTGGGTACAGGCATGTATCTTGGGGTGGGGGGAAAGAGGTGTGTGTGTGTGTGTATTTAGGTTACAGAGAGCCTTGCCTGGTTTCCCTGCTAAGTGGTAGCTGCTAGCATAGGACTGCAGCATCTTATCCTCGGGGGATCTTTCTAGAACAAGGGGCTCTCTCCCCTGCATTCTGCGCTGGCACCTGCCTTCCTCACTCTCCTGATAGAGAAGTGGGTCACACTGCTCCGAGCCCAGTGGTGAAGGAACGACCTCTGGAGGACCCCAGGGAGGATGAGAGAGGCAGCTCATAGCCTGCCCCGCACTGTGACCTCATTTCAAGAGGATTTTGGCCAGCCTGACTCAAGTGCCACAGCAGGACTAGCCCCTTTGATGCTAGGGCAGCGCCAGCCGGGGTCCAGAGCCGGGCCCAGGCGGCCCCACCATATATCCCTTCGTGTCCTGCTTCCATGTTCCAGCTACAAGGTTAAGCTGCAGGATCTCTGCTGTTCCATCCTTCCTCTTCCCTCCCTCCCTCCCTCTCCATTCTGTCTCCCTCTGATCCTTCCTTTTGCTCCTGTTCTGGCCGGAGCCTCCCTCTCAGCCAATTCTGCTCATTGGCCAATGGCGACCACAGCTCCCTGAGGGAGGAGGCAGACCCGTGCATGACAGTGACAACCTCCCTCTTGGCTTGCCCTCGGCCTGTGGCCAGCCCTGGGCTTGCTTCTTTGGCCCCAGCCCTTGGCCCCTTATCCTCCTTGCTGGCCCAACCTTTTTGATTGATGGAGCCAGTCTTCCACAGCCTGTCCCCCATCACACCCCTATCTTCCTCTCAGCTCTGGTTACACACAGCCACCCCCATGTCTTGGTTTTTCTAGGCATAGTGGCCACCAGGTCTGAATCCTGCCCTGCCTTCCCTAGGAGCCTTTTGGGGCTTTCCCCAGAATCTACACCTGGCTCTTTTGGTGGGTGCCATAAAACCCTTTGGGGGAGGAGGCCTTAGGGAAGGATGCTGAGGGCCAAGACCATCTTTAAGTCCTTGACCCCTCTTAGACCCCTGACTATGTTGAACCCTAAAACTATGTTTCAGACAGAATCAACTCGTCTGCTGAGTTCCTGTTCATTAGTCTGACCTAGAAAGACAGCTGGTCTTGTCTCTCACCTTTGGACTGCAAAGGGCAAGAACAAAGTACAGAGGCTCCCAAAAAATGAGGTGCCAGAGTTTGATTTATTGGCTCATCCAGTGTCAGAGGTCCATTGTTCACCTTTCTCCTACGGAACTGGCGGCCCTTGGCTTCGGAGTGTTTTCTTCACGTGTCCCTCCGGGCCCTGACTAAGAGCACGGCAGAAGCTGGGCAGGGTGTGGGGTGAACGCCGGGCCTGGTGGGTTCTGCTCAGAAAGGGCCCAGGCGGCTTGGCACAGGAAGATGGCTGGGGGGAAGGGGGAGGGGAACCTCCAGGGAAAAGGGAAGCTACCCACTCAGCAGGGGGCTGAGGCACAGGGCAGGGTGGGAATAAGTGGGCCCGGGCAGAGGAGGCGGCCAGAGGCCTCTGGGGGCTCCCTCTCGGTCCTGACATCTCTCCCCTACCCCAGTGGCCTGGTAAGATCTAACGAGGCAGAGGAGAGGGGACAGGTGGTCCCAGGGAATGAATGAGGAGAGAGCAAGGGGTCACATAGACCCATTGTAGAGCCCACTGAGACTCGGACTCTGGGAGGGGCAGCTGGGCTGACAAGGGGTCAGCTGGTTGTAGGGCCCATGATGGGAGAGGTGAAGGGTAGAGGCAAAGTCCTCCCCACCCCAGACCCAGACAGATAGACACACACACACCTGGGGCCCCCACCTCTTTTTTCTGGTGGGGACATTTGGCACACAGCCCCACCCCGTGCCCAGGGAGAGAGCCCCACTGCAGCTCCAGCCTGGTCACCTTGCTCATTTATGCACTCTGACAACGTCCACCCAGGTGGCTGCGGTGTGGTCCATTGGGCGCGGGGCCTGTGCCAGAGGCCAGGCCAGGCCTTCCGCGCTTACTCCTGGCTCTTTCAGTGCCTTGGTTCATCTGGGCTGTGGCCCCCTCCATGGGGAGAACCGGAGTTCAGAGAAGAGCATGGCCCTGGTCCTCAGCAAGGCACTGGGTGGGCGGGGGCAGGGCTGGGACAGGAGAATAACTGGGCAGGCTCCTGGGAGCCCTCGCCTCCTGGAGCAGAGTGGGTGGCTCAGGCTTGTCCCTAGTCCAGACTCACCCCGTGCCCCCCTCATCGTAGCGCCTCCCTCCTCTTCTCCAAGTCCATTCCAGAGGAGGGGTCAACGGGATGGCTCCTGAGGTGGCCATCTGAGGGGCCCTGGGGCCTGAGACATCTGGGCCACTGGCACAGAGGGAGAGCAGGGGCGGGGCTGAGGCAGAGGCTCCCTCCTTGCTGTGCAGCCTGCAGGGGGCGTGGGGGGGCCTCAGGCTGAGTCGACCCCACCAGAGGCCTTCTTCTTGGGCCTGGTCTTCAGCGTCTTGGAAGCTGGTGGCTGTGGGGAAGAGGGTGGGCGGAAGGGAAGACAACAGCATAGAGTCACCTTCTTCCATACTGCACCCACAACACCCCCTCCCCGCCCAGCTTTGGCCCAGGTGCTTACCTCCGCTTTGGGTATTTTTTTGATAGATTTGACCTTCTTAGGGGCCTTGTCCCCTGCGTCATCCTCAGAAGTCTCTGTCCGGGGGTCTGCCTGGTTCATGCTAGCCTTTAAACTCAAACCTGGGTCGTCTCCTGGTTGGGAGGAAACGGTGAACAGGGACCCGGGTGTCTCTCCCACCTGGCCACAGCCCCCCACACCCACTGGCCTCCCGAGGGCCCTGCCTGTACCCAAGTCCTCTATAGTGTCCAGGAGGCTGCCACCGGGGCCGGGTCGGAGGTGGCCATCATGTCCCTGCAGGGGCAGGGTATCTTCATCTCGGATCAGAGTCAGGTCCTGCATGCTGAAGCTTCGGAGTTTCTCTGACAGCACCCCCTGGCCCTAGGGTCACCACCACGCATACACCGGGAAGACGACAGGGGTGGGGGTGGGGAAGGGGCAGGGTGGAGAGAGAGGTCACCATGGTGCTGACGGCAGCCACCTTACCACGCATGCACGCACACATGCACGAGGGTTCAATGCCGCGCCCACACTGCCCCCGGGGGTCCAGTCCTACACAACAGCACTGAGAGCGGAGTGCCCTCCTCTCCTGTGTTCACAGATGAGGAATCTGGCTCAGAGAGTACAAGTGATTTGCATGAGGGCACACAGCTGGAGAATGGGTAGATAAGAGCCAGTCCTTGAACCCAGAGCTGTGAAAGTTCAAAGCTTCCACAGCCCCTGACGACCAGGAGATGGAAGGACATCTGGGGTGGGGGGGGTGGCATGAGGAATAGGGGACCGTCACTGAGGTGGGGGCCCTGATAACCTGGGTGTCTCACCTTGGCAGCAGCTGTGACTGCGGCATTGGCAGCCAGGTTCAGGCCCCTCTTGCCCACCCTCATCATGGTCTCGTAGCTCTTGTCACAGGCCTGTGTGATGTACTCGTCGATCTCCTGACGGTCCGTGAGAAGAAGCAAGAGGTGACGAGTGGGCCCTCTGGCAAGGCCCTGCCCAACCCTGGTCACATCCGAACAGCGGCACAGCAGGTTCACTTTGGGTTCCAGGCACCCCCAAGCGAGAACCAGGAAGGGAGCTGCAGGCGTGGGGGCAAACCTTCTCCTTGTTGGACAGCGTGGGGTGTACGAACTTGCGGTAGAGCACACTGGAGCCCTTGGTGTATGGAGACAGCAGCCATATCACGAAGGCGATCTTGAGCTCGAAGTAGAAGGGGAACCTGCGGGGTGGGGGTGAGGGGGTGGTGAACAGCAGAGGCAGGTGGCAAAGCACCGGGGCAAGGAGCCAGGTCTGCTGGCTCAGCATGACCCTGGGTAGCCTCTGCCTCCTTAGTGCTCCATGGTGCCCACTGCTGCCAAGGGCACTGGGGAGCTCAGATGAAACCCCACATGGAAAGGGGGGAGGAGACGCCCCAAGGAATTCCCATTGGCATCGGGATCCTTGCCTCTCCTTTGGAATTCCCACTCACACTACATGGCAACCTACCCCCTCCGTCCTGAAACTGCCACCAGCCAAGGTGAGCTCCATAATCTCCCAGGTCCCGTCTGTGCCTCATCTCCATGGCCTCCCTCTCCTGCTCGCCCTCCCCAGGAGGGGGTCAGCCAGCGGCTCCCTCTCACTCACGGCACGCCTCCCTTTGTAGGTCGGCTCTCCCTTCTCCACAGCTTTCCCTCCCACTAAGAACCCCCCCTCCCACCTCCCAGGCCTTCCACACCCTCACAAGGCCATCTTCCAAACCCTTCTTCTCTTGTGGTGGGAGGTTATCTACACTCCCTACCCTCCATTTCTAACCAGTGACTCTTCTACTCAGACCCTCTCCGGCCTCTGCTCACACTGATTTTTCTCACAGGCCAGCAGGCCCTCCGAAACTTCCCGTGCAAAGGCCTGATCTTTGTTCTTCCCTCTCAACTGACTTCCAGGGCCTGCACTTACTTGGCTTCCCTCCTCAGAGGCATCTGCCTGAGCGCCTGCTGTGCGCCAGCCAGAGTGCATGCCAAGGGGGAAGGGCCAGTCCCTGCCCTCCTCAGGCTCACACAGAGATAAGGGTACCAGGAGAAAAAGGCCTTGGAAGTGCAAGCAGCCAGTGCTTATGGGGGACTGGATCCCATCTCTATTTTACAGGTAGGGAAACTGAGGCACAGAGCGCCGTGGTGGCAGAAGCCGGGCTCCTGAGTCCCACTGTGGTGCTTGGGGCTGTGTCTGAGCTCATTCTGCTGGCTGGGACCCCAAGGGGTTGTGGAGGGGTGGGGGTGGCGTGCCACCCTGGGTCTCAATCTTCTGTTTGGCTGGCTGAGCCTGCAGGGCACAGCTGCCGGGCCTCACCAGGAGAGTATGATGTCGGTGAGGGTCTCAGCTGTGGTGAAGAAGGCAAAGACGATCCAGTACATCATCCATTTCACCTGCGGGGACAGAAGGCACTGCCCATCAGCCACTCCAGAGCTGGGGGAACACCCAGGGCCCTCCCTCTGGGTGCCAGGGGCATGGTGGGGAAGGGATGCCCAGGCCGGTCGCTTTGCCTGCAGATCACAATGGGCTGGGGAAAAGGAACACCACACGGGGCTGCCGCTGATCAAGGATCCGACAGTGGTCCCCGGCAGCACTGTTACAGTCTCCCATGCGTAATATGACCCCCCCTTCCTTCTTCCCCATACTAGGTGGGTTGGGTGGGAGGCCATGGGGTCAGGCACTCACATATTCCTTGACATTTTTCGTCTTCACGGCCTTGTAGGAAGAATAGGCAGGGTACAGGGTGCCAAAGATGAGCCTAGGGAGGCAGGCAGGGTTACTGGGCCCCTCTCCCTCCCAGCTCTGCACCAAGTCCCTGGGTAGGTGGGGGGAGGAGGGAGGGTCACATTGGCTGGAGAGGTGAATTTTGCTCAGGCGATGCCCAGTCAGCTGGAGTGGTGCCCCGACCCTCTCCCATTGCCCAGTTTTTCTCAACCCCATAGTGGGTCACCAAACATATCATGGGGAGTGGGTTTGTCATTGCTACAGGGATTCCTGCCAGCCTTCCTTCCCCAGACACCATGCCTATCTGTGCACATCTGCCCTCTGTCAGCTCTGCGGGGGAACTGCACACCCCCTAATAGGGCCTTGGGCCTGGCAGTCAGAGCCGCCAGTTCGCCCCTAGGAGCAAAGGGCACAGGGGCAGGAGGCCCTGGAAGGGGCAAGGAGGCTCATCCTCGCCCCCACCCCCCACCCCACTCCTCTGGTCAAGTTCCTGGGGATAGAGCTCAGCGGAGAGCTTCCCGGTGATCCCATTAAGAATCACAGGCAGAACAGCGGTGAGGAGGGAGAGACTGGCACTCTCAGGAGCCCACTGGGACCCCAGAGAAGCAGTCATCATTGGAAAGGTACTTGGCGGTGTGGGCGCTGACTTCCCCCAGGTGGGCTGAGGGCGAGGGATGTGTAGACCCGAGGACACAGCTATGTAACAGCACAAAATGGGGAGAAGGCAGCACTGAGCGGCTGCTGGGGGCTGAGAGGCAGGGTCCTGAGTCGGGTCATGGGTTTGTCCCAGGTTCCCGAGTTTCTGTCAGGCCCACCCCTTGTGTAGGTGCACCTGTTCCCTTATGGACCTGCCTGATCCAGACAGGTGACTTCTAAATTGGGCAGTGCAGATAGTGGTAGAAGCCTGAAGTACAAAGTTTGGGATTATGGGGCATGGTTTTCTCCCGTGGCCAGGCGGGGGAGGTGAAGGCGAATAGTTCCACGCTGTGACCATGCGCACCCTCCCCCCCAGGGGCTCCGTGCAATCGCTGGCTGCGTTGCACAGACTCCCTGCCACCTCCTCCACTTTGTCCTCCAAGCATCTCTGCAGGGAGATGTCCTACTTGGGAGGGGGGCGGCGGCGGGGAGGCCTTTAGGGCATGAGCTCCTCTCTTGGCAGTTGCGGTCCGGTACTTTGGGGAGGCAAGGCGAGTTGGCTATGGCTCTGAGCTGTGGAATGGGTCCATGGGTGTGACGAGGCCCTGCCTTGCTCCCCGCTTTTTAAATAGACTCTCTGCCCCCTGGAAGATAAGGGCCCGGGTCTGAGGGGCTCCAGAAGCCATCTCTGATAGGTGGGGGAGGGGACCGCCGGCCTCCCCTTATCAGGCCTTGCGGCCCAGCCCGGAGGTTGAGGTTGGGAGGGTGCAGGGTGGATCGCTGGGGAAATTGAAAAATAGAGGGGTGGGCAAGCTCCCTGAGAAAGTCAGGCCTGCCATGCTCCCCCAAGTCCCCTCCCTCCAGTCCTGGGTCCCACACCTCCAGGTCTCCGGGGATCCCTAATTAGGGATGACGTGCCTTTAGGTGGCTCGGTTGTATGAAGCCGCGAGGTGTTACATCCCAGGTTTTAATACCTGCCCACCCGGGGCCCCCAACGCCTCCCCTGTAACCGGCCGCGCCCCGCGCCGCCGCCACACTCACACCACCAGGCGGGAGATGATCCAGGACACCATGGCGCGGCCGGGCGGGGCGCGGGGCGGGACCCGGCCGGGCGGAGGATGCAGTGGCCCGAGGCCGGCGGCGGCGGCGGCGAAAGGAGCCGCAGTAGCAGCCGCAGCAGCTAGCCACCGCGGGGGCAGCGGAGCGCGGAGCCGCCGCTGTTAAAGGGGAGGTCCCTGCCGCAGCGGCGGCGGCTCTTCTTTAAGGGAAGGCCGCAGCGGAGAAGGCGGCCACTGCGCGCCCCCTGCACCTGCCGGGCATGCGCTTCAGACCCTCTGTGCTCTGCTTTCCACATTAATCGCTTCTGTTCTGAGATCCAAGCCTAAGGCCCAAGTCTTTGGAGCCCTTCCCAGCTGCAAGAGGTTATCAGCCCCAGACTACCTCCTGCCTTGCCCACACAGGGCTGGAAGACTTCACCACATACCGGGAGAAACAATAGCTAGATTGATTGAGTGCTGTGTGCCAGGTCTTGTGCTAGAGCTTTTCATCTCCGTGAATCCTGGAAGAGGTTTGAATTTTCGTTTGCCTATGGCCCCCAAACCACTACGTCATGCTAAAATAGGAACCCCAGACACTTTCCAACAGGCCACTTCCCGACAACCAACTAGCAAACCCTATTCCCCCTGCAGACTGCAAAGACAGCTCTTCAGGTCAAAGGCACAGCTGCACTCATCCACCTGGGCCCTTCGTGATGACTACCAGTCAGCCAGGCTGGAAGAGGGCCCCTCTCCATCTGCTTCCTAACCCTCACAGGGTACAGGCCCCAATGCTCCCAAAGGAGACACCCTACGTTGAGGCAGAGGGCAGAAAATTACGGAAGGATATGAGCCCAAGGCAAGGTTTCGTTTCACCCCTCCAGCAAGCACTGGCTGCCCTAATTCTGAACCATTTATAACCAGAATGTAGGCTCGCTGCTTTGGATTTTCACCAAAGCAACCAAGAACCCACCTCCCCTACTCCCCTTATGCCACACTGATCCCCATTTTTGTGTCCCATTTCAAAGCTTCTGCTTTATCTGTAACTGTAATCCTTCTAGTGGCCACGGTGTCAAGGCCCGCCCATCAGGCTGAAAGACCAGCGCAAAAAGTACAGGGCTCTGCATTTCCAAGAATACCTTCCTGTTGAAACTCAGTATCCTCTAACCACACAATGCTCTATTTCCACCCTGATAATTTTATTTCCAGGCTCAAATGTTTGCAAGACATTTCCAACAGGCTCCAGAGACACCGATAAATCTTGCTAGTCTGTACGCTTTCTTTTCCAAAAGGCCCTTTCTATCTGGAATGTGGTCTGTCCTCAGCCCTTAGGCCCATTTTAATGACTGCTCAATAAATAAATTAAAAAACTCGTTTGAGCATTCTCCTGACAACCCTGAAGTGGATCCAAAGTCCCATGTTCCTTATTTAGGCAATTAGGTCTACTTTGAAGAGCCCCACAGTCGACTGCCCAGTACCCTGCTCAGCCCAAACAGTATGGGCCTTTCCCCCAGGCGTGGCCCAAGAAGGCAGGGTCCAACCTTTCCCATCCCATACTCAGAGTACATCATACAGCAAAGACCTCTAATCTTCAAACTCATGTGGCCCCTTCCCCTAGGCCCAAGTTCATCAAAGCAAAGAGCTCTGAGTACTGATTACATGGGTTGACACAGCAAAAATTTAGTCAACTCCAAACAGGTTTGTTAGATTTTTAATAAGAACATGGAAATCCCAATCAGCCCTTCAACAAAATTAAAATACAGAAAGTGAAATTAAAAGTATTCTACAGTAAGTGACTTTTATTAAAAAAAAAAAGTGTAACTGTGAACATATAAACAAGTCTGCAGGGTACTACAGTACAGCTGGAGAGAAGACAGATACATTTCCTAATGTACCTGTGGGCCAATGAATTCCATCATTTTCAAATAAATTCGTAATAAAATTCCACTGAGTCAGAAAGTTTTGCTAAAAATATTTCTGGACAAGAAAAAAAAAAGGGGGGGAAGAAAACAAAACCTTGAAACAAAACAAAAAGCTCATGTTGGAAGTCAAACTTCCCTTCCCATTTGGAAATGAATGTTAAGTCCCCAGGGAACGCTGGTAGGTAATAGGTGAAAGTGGTTCCCAGAGTCACCAGTGTCCCGTTGTTGCTCAGACATGACACAGTACTTTCTCAGGCGACTGTTCCCTCGAGACAGGGCTGAGATGGGAGGGGAGAAACAAAAAGAATCCTAAAAAGCCAATTCTTTTAAGTTTTGCTTTGGCTGATTTTGTGCTATAATGGGCATCTGATTTCTAAAAATCATAGTTCTTTTGAAGAATTTTATTGAAAGGAAGACTAAATGTAATGTGCCTTTCCTTATAATCCAGGAAAACAACTGTGGTATTTCAAAAATTCTAAAAATATCTACTTTCATGAAATAGTAACTATTTCACTACAAACCTATTTTTCACTAAATACACACGTTTCCTAATCCTGGAGCCTCCTGGGAAAAGCAGTGGGTTCTCCCGGGGTCCTGCAAGACTCCAGTGTTCACGGGAGAGCGAGGGGAATGGCTTCACCGTGTCCTGGGATGGGTTGAGTCCGAGGTCACGTGCAGACACGGGCAGGCTTCCAGCAGGCATATTTTAGAAATTACCCCTTACTTGTAGCGGTTACGTAATCCCCCACCTGCAAACACATTCCCACCTAAACCAGGCACCAGAGAAAAAGAAAAGAATGATGTGCCCATATTTCTGGTTTCCACAGATCTGAAATCATGAGAATGCGCAGGAAAGCCCAGCGGGGTATTTGGGCAATTTGGAATCCCAAAAAGGCCACTGGATGGGGATGTGGCACCCTCGGCTTGAAGTTTGAAACTGCGTGTGTGAGCAGAGCAACTTTCCTGTGTCAACCTTCAATGCTGAGGCAGCGTAGAAAAGAGTGGCTGGAGAGCTTGTAATACTGACCACACTGGCTCCGAGGGAAAGGCCTCTGCTCCAGCAGAGAACCCTGCCGTTCCCTGTATGTGTTGTGAGTGAGAGACCTGCTTCACAGGAGAGTTTGGGAGTCCGCCATGCCTAAGACCTTGCCAATTTGGATTCATGAGCCTTGAGGGTGCCAACAGCATCTTTCACTGCATGGTAAATGATGTTCTTCACCTGGAGAGAGCAATCAGCAGAGTCAGTTCACATCAGCTCCAAGCAGCGTGCTGCAAATGCAAATACGTGCCCAACACGGACTGTACCAGAGGAGATGCCAACAAAAATGGTCTACTCCCAAACCAGTCCCCAAGGCGATTTACACGTTACACGGAACACAAGGTCTATAACCTGAAAGGGTCTGAGACCAGGGGAAAGCATCTGATATCACCTATGCGATTACTATGTGTTGCGCACTGTTGCTACGGTCTTCATCTGAGTTCTCACTGAATTCTGACCATACTCCTATGAGGTAAATTCTATGATCACACCTATTTTATAGAGGAATAACTGAGGAAGCTCAGGTTCCACAGTCAAGAACCCTGCCCAAGGTCCTAGAACTATTATGAATGCTCCGAGGCATTCTATGAGGTCTATTATGAGAATGATAAACAACATGTGTGAGGTATAAAAAAAGTATTAAATCATGGGATCCTTCTTTGCGTGTGCGCATGTGTATATATCGCCCCCCCACTACTAATTTTTCTAAAAGGAACATTACTTGTGAACGTATGATCAAAGTTATTAAAACAAAGTGAACAGGTTAAAGATAGCTAACAAGGTCCAACATCAAGATTGTGATTATTTCTGGAAGGCAAAATGAGGAAGTGGAATGGGGGATGGGACGTGGGTGCTTTGGTCCCAGCATGATGCTTCATTCCCCAAACAGTGAGGGGCACAAAGTTCCACCTAGGCTGTGCTGTTGATTTCTGGGCATTAATTCAGTATTTACCACGTGTCAAGACATTATACAAGGGCAAGCAGTGAATAAACAGTAAAATCTTATAAATGGGTAGAAACAAACAAGTAAAATAGTATGCCAGATAGTAAAAAATAGTATTGGGGAGAGGCGCAATGAGAGGAGTGTGGCGGAGCAGAGCTTGATGCTGTTATCCTAATTAGGGCGGGTGGTCAGTAAAGCTCTTTGAGATAAAGTGACTTGTTACAAGTAGAGTCCTGAAGGAAGTGGGGTCTGAAATAGATAAGCCTGAATATTTGTATTATATCTAGAATGTCAAGGTTATTATGCTTTATTAACACCTTTAAGGGTGGAACAGTTTCATACTTTTAGAAAAAGTATTAAACTGCTAAACAGATCAGACTCAGGTGGAAGGTGACTGACTCACCAGAAACTCGGAAAAGCCTCCCCTACCCAGATCAGATCCAGCGCACGCCTGAGCCACAGGCATGAAACAGGGAAAGAGGCCACTCTGCTCAAGGCTGGTTGAGTGCTGACTCAGATTGCCAAATTGCTGCCTGGGGAATCTTACTTCTTGATTCTTTGTCTTTTTAATGCAAGAAAGCACCTAACTCCATGAAGGGTGAAATTTTGCCCTTAAAGATGGAGCTCATTTCAGAAGCAGAGGAAAGAAGCATAATCTAATGATCCAGCTCGGATCTTAGATCCTGAGGGGCAGACAGGATTGCAGTCACGAGGAGGACTCTAAAGAACTGAATCTGCACAGCCATCTGCTTTGGGACAGACATTTCTTGGAAACTTGCTTACAACATACCACTTCAGTGCTTTTCCCAGCTAACTAGAAAACCAGTTTAGTCAGTTAAGAACACTAAAAACGCTCTGAAAGCAAAACAAAACAAAAACAACTTAAGTGGACTGCTTAAACCCTCTGCGAAGGAGGATTCTTTACATCTCTGCGACATGGCATCTCTTAGTTATTTCTCCTTCCCTGTGGAAGCAAGTTCCTGGAGCTCCCCCTTAGCACTGAGAGCAGACCTGCTGTACAGCTGAGTATGCAATGCGCAGAGTGGAGGAAGGAGGAGAGCTACTCACCTGCAGTTTATCCTCATGGTTTGTATGAGTGTTGGAGAGATGCCTGAACTCCTGGGTCAGGCGGAAACAGTGCTTTACATGTTCTGGAGATACAAAATCTTCTGCTACTTTTATGCAACTGTACAGATTGTGAACCTGGGGCCGGGTGGGGAGGGGAGGAGGGAGAATACCAGGTGTTAGAGATTCGATAACATACAAAAAAATGTCCCCGATATAGTTAAAAAACAAAACACACACACACACACACACACACACACACACTCTTACATACTTTTGGAATACTATTATTCTATTTTTATAAGAATAACAAAAAAAGAAAAATGTAAAGCAGAATACTTATACATACTCGAGTATAAGCCGAGTTTTCCAGCACATTTTAAATGCAGTTTTTGTGGTAAAATTAGGTGCCTTGGTGGATATTCGGGTCGGCTTATATTCGAGTATATATGATATATAAATTTTTAAAGTTAGTAGGTCCACAGGAAAGGGTCTGGATAACTAGCAGACCTAACAGAAGGCTCTCTTTGGGAACAGAACTAGACTGGGAAGACAAGAGAAGTAGATGGGAAAAGGAGTGGAAAAGGTAGCGGGGTGGACTTTTCCTTAAAAGTTTTTATGATGCTCCCAGAAGAATTTACTTCAAAGGATGGCATTGAATCTACAGCTCCCGGAGAGGAATATATCTAATCGGAGCACATGGGAGCACATGAAGGGGGAGGAGGAGAGAGCGGAGCACATGCTGGCCCACTAGCCCTTGAGGACGATGTTCCCGATTAGAGCAGCCAGTCCACAGAGAGGACCCATATGGCCGGCCCCACTATGAGACATGATGTCCCTCACTGACCCACAGCCCCACAGGGGGCAACACCGGAGACACAGTGTGGGAATTGCTCACAATCTGATCCCACCACACCAAGGCAAAACACTAAGGGGGTGCAACAAAACAGAAATGGAATGGAGGGGTGAGGTCCCCAGGGAACGCTAAAGGAGGACTTTGGGGCCAGGGCGTGGTGCCCCAACAGACTGGACTGGAAAACAATCCTAAAGGCCAACAGTCCTTGAACTAACTACAAGCTTTTCTTTCTTTTTTTGATTTTCTTTGTTATGTTTTGTTTTGTTTTGTTGTCATTGGCTTGTTGTTGTTTTGTTGATTGTTGCTTGGTTTTGCTCTGTCTTGCTTTTGTGCATGTTATTATCTCCACAGGTCTGTCTAAAGAAGATAGGCTGGATGAACAATCTGGAGGAGAAAACAACTGGACCGACAGTTCCAGGGGGACATGGGAGAGGGTGAGGTGGGGGGAAAGGTACTAGTAGTAACAAACCCAGGGACAAGGGAACAACAAGTGATCCAAATCGGTGGTGAGGAGGCCTGGTAGGGCGTAATCAAGGGTAATGTAATGAAGAGGAATTACTGAAATCCAAATGAAGGCTGAGCATGATAGTGGGACAAGAGGAAAGTCAAAGGAAATAG
>NW_022111373.1:927646-931621 GCF_000313985.2 Echinops telfairi
TATGAGTCCCTAATAAAACGATTAAAAAAAAGTTTTATGATGATGCATTTAAAATTATAAGGAAGAAACTTGAAAACAAAAAATAAGTTACAGTACAAGAGCAAAGGTTTCTAATCCAGGCATTTATATCTCTCGCCAGATAAGAAAGAAAATAAGGAGTAAGGAAGCCACTGGAACTGTCCTGTTCAATCCCCAGGTTGGGATTTATTTACCTGGTGTGGGGCTCCAGCAGGTATGAAGACGGCATCACCCAGGAACTGCACGATGGCCCAGCCTTGCACACCATACTCCTCATAGAGTCGCTTACGGAGGGTCTGGTCCAGGTACCAACTTTGGTCATGAATTGGGTCATGATCAGGGGGATTTTCTTGGCCTTGCTCTTCTCCAACCTAAAAGCCATAACCAAAATTCAAGCACGGCAAAATAAATAAGCACACAGAAATGATATGTAGCCTAAGTCCAACCAATGTCCCTGGTGTGCTTGATTCTATTCAACATCCTCAATGTGTAGATTCAAGCCTTTAGAGTCATCCACAAGAGAGACACTAGACAAGATTCTTAAATCTGTGAGTGGGGAGTAGAGCCCACCCAGGGTCACACCTTTCGGAGCAGCTCCCGAATCTTTTCTGCATCCTTGGCTGCATAGATGTGCCACAAAGCACCTGGCTTCTCCTTTCCGTCATGAATCCTCTGTTTTGTCACATCATCAGCATCTCCCTCGTCAATGGTCTTGAGTACTTCTGAAAAGAGCAACAGGAACTTTAAATATAAAGTAGAATTAAAAGATCAAAACTCATATTGATCTGCCCTCTCCTCACCCAAGGGGTCAAATAACACAAAGGTGGGTAAAGGGAGAAAGTGTATGATACAAAATAACAATAATATATAATCGATCAAGGATTCATGAGCGTGGGAAGGTGAGGGAGGGAGGGGAAAAAAAGAGGAGCTGATACCGAGGGCTCAAGTAGAAAGAAATTGTTTTGGAAATGTTGCACAAGTGTGCTTAATACTATTGAATGATGGATTGTTACAAGATTTGTAAGCGCTACCCAATAAAATGATTAATTATTAAAAAATCATGTTCACATGTAATAAAAAAGAGAACAAACCAAATCCCTCATATTGATCTATGTTCCCTTCACATAAGGAGAGTGACACTGAAACCTTCATTACTCATAGTGCTTCCAACGGTTTGTGGAGGTATCATTTTCCTTTAAAACACATTTCATGTGCCAACTGTATAGTCATAATAGCAGATGATTTCCTGTTGCAAGTAAATGGATTTCAAATACTCTCTGAAGTCCCCCTGAAATGCTAGGTTTCTGTGGACTGCAGTATACAAGGCATAAAGCTTCTCTGGAATGGTAGGAGGGGGGCGGATCTATAGGTGTGCAGGATCAAACGCAAATGCACAAGGGGGCTTCTGTAGGCCTGTGGGCAAATTCTGTTATCTTTTAATGACAGTTTCCCACACACTCTTTAAAGCTTCCACGTATGGCATACACCAAAATAATGGTATCAGTTATTAACACACCTTGAGGTTTGAAGTTATTTTCTTAAAATTTTTCCTTCTAAAATGCCCATAATGAAGATCTACTAATTTAACACTGAGACATTAGGGAATGTAAATGCAGTCAACATCATGTTCATGACTCATCTCTGAGTGGGTAACCTAGTTTTTTCATCTGTTACTCCACGGGTTGCAACAGTCGATCTAGCTGATAGGCCAAGCAGGCCATTTGCCCTGCCCTCCTTATGCCTCTTTGTGATGTTACACACTGAGAGGGAGAGGGCATTAGTCCCAGGAAGACAATGGCTCTGGACACAGATATTAGCTGAGCATTCTTCTCACTAGAACTCCTTTGTAGAGCACCACCTTTACATCAGGCATGTACAGACTGAAGAAAAAGCCACTGGCCCACTGCCTTATGAGGAAGACACTCAAAGCAGTTGGCTCTAGAAATTGTACCTTCATCATGAGCACCTTCCCCAATGGGGATTCCAACATACACCATCACATTCACGGCATCAGACACATCTAAGTGAAGATTTGTTGTGCCGACTCTTCTATCTTCTGCAGTTATCAAACCTGCAGATAAAAGGAAGAGAATAGGTAGAAGGGTGATATTCCGAAGACTCCCTACTACTGAAACACGCCAGAGGATGGCCCTAAATGAGTGATGTTGAGAGAATGAGGGTTATCTGTTTATCAAGAAACCTCTCTTTCTTTCGTAGTTTTAAAAATGATCTCTAGCTAGGTTAACAGCATCACTGGTATTGGTCATAAAACCCATTCCAACTCCCAAAGCAAAACACAAATGGGAATTCATACGAAGGTGACATTCAAATGAAAGTCGGCCTTCACCATGAGTTGATACTTTCGTGAAACTTCACTAGGAGCTGATGGGGTAAAATGGTACCCAGACCTCTTCACTGTTATTTGAGCGAAGCCTTGTACAATTGAAAATCATGTTTCCTTGGCTAGGATTTTTAGAGGAAATTTTCCAGTTCCTGGAAAATACAAATTTATGAAGTAGGCCCATAAGAATCCTACCCAAATAACATGACACAAGCAAATATATTTTTCATTCCCTGACACCTATCACCTGCCCTCAATCATTTATTCTTAAAAAAAAAAATCATTTCTATTCATAACCGAGACCACTACAGATTTCACTCTGAAGTGAAGTAAGAACACTGCCTCAAAGAGGCAATTCTAGCCTCGTACCATAAGCATTGTACATCTTGGGCCCCAGATCGGGCCTTACAAAGTAGCTGGGCAGCCTAGAGGCCAGATTGAGCCTGCCATCTCGTTTGGTATATTCTGGCAGAGGGAGATTCTCCATCAAGTCTTCAAACCTATAAAAAGGCAAGAAAGATGACTTAGTTTGGTACAGGGGAAAAAATTCAAGGCAAAATGGACTTTATTTAGCAAGTCCTCCACGATGACGTCAGCAAGCACTAACCTTGTGGGCATCATGTCTCGAAAATCTTCCCCAGGAGGCCAGTCCTTGAGTTTGAGCACCATTGGCTGCCCATCTTCTGACCTCAGTCGCTCTGGAAGAGAAAGTATTTCCATAACCGTGCTGGGCAAACTGACGCCAGATTCTCCAGAGATTGATCTGTTATCGTCAGACTTATAAACCCTCATCCTATGTTTTGCTCTTCTTTCCATGCTACCCTTTTCCGTCTCACAGGATTCTCCCCACCCGTCCTCAGACTGAAAGTACTCCACTCCACACAGCCCAGGGGAGCCAATGCCTCAGCCCTGCCACGCTCTGGGGACAACGAGATTGCTATGCAGGCTAGAAGGTTGGCTCAAGAAAGGGATGTTTCTCACACAGAGAAGATACAATTAGTACAGTCTTTTCCAGGAAGAGGTGGGAGACTGGGTATATATGTAAATGCTTACTTTTGAGTTTGCCCCCACTGAACTATCACAGCTACTTACTGCATATGATCTCAAAGCCATCCCAGAAGTCCCGAACCTTCACATCGGAAATTATAGCACAGTTTCTGCAGTTCACCAAGTCCACATCCTGGTCTCCAAATTCCTGACTAAAGGCTTCTGGTTTCCAGAGTTCAGACTTGAGTTTTTTATGTACCCCTGAAACCAGCACTGGCTGTAGAAACAAAAAAAATACTCCAATTAGTGCCACTTAGTATTTTTAGCTCCAGGCGGAAGGGAGGAAATAGGAAGGACTCTGGCACACTGATCTAGTCCTTCCCAGGAGCTATGGATCTCACATGGTGGCTCAAACAAGCAGAACCTCTTTTAACTCCACTAGTACACTTGGTTCTCACCATAAGGAGCATGCCATAATTTATATAAATCACTTCTGTTGACCTGGTTTCTACCACTATTTTGAGAAGACAATAAAGTGGAAAAAATGCAATTTGGAGAACGCTTTTCTCATACTGAAAATGGAAAACTATTCAGACAATTCTATAAGCTCCCTCATTCTCAACAAGTAG
>NW_022111373.1:931919-940397 GCF_000313985.2 Echinops telfairi
AAAAAAAGGGGGGGGGGAGTGTTATCACATAAACATGTATGGCTTTGAATATTTATCTAGAAAAAAGTACCAACCCTCGCTCTACCCTATATTATACTTACAGATTTTCTTACAACACATCTTACCTGGCCTTGTTTCCAACATTCCCGGAAGATCTTCCAATTGTTTTTGTTGCTGGGGTCATGGAGACACAGAAGCCTCCCATCACAGAGCCAAGAGTGAGAAGTATGGGGGTCTAGCACATTTAACCCCATCACCATCTCCTTCACCTCCTTTTGGGTATCAGTCAAGTGACAGCCCCGTTTGGCAGCATCTGAGGTTTTCTTATTTTCTACCACTGAGGCAATGATGTGGTCAAGGAAGTTGGGTAGGCTGGTCTTGCTCTTCACTCCCTGCCAGACACAAATCCATCAGGTAAGCTCGACTTGAGGCACCATGAGAAGAATGTTAAAAAAACCTCATCCAACAGTAAGACTCATAAGAAGGAGTTCTGACCTCAAGGTTCTCTCCATTTGGAGGAGGAGGGACTCTTAAGTTATTATTTCAAATTCCCTATATTTCACCTTTTGCCTTATGAGAGTGAAGTTTAGAAAGATACTGTCTATACTCCATAGATTTGAGAGCTAGGAAGTATCTCTGACCTTTAGTCCTATTTTAACCATATGTAAGTAGATTTACAGATGATAAAATGCAATTATGTAATTTCTCAGTCACAGACATGTTAGTTTGCCCACAACGTTTGTGGAAAATGGAATAAAAAGACCATGGAATTCTTCCCACAAACTTTGTGATACCCCTTGCACTTCAATAAAGTAACTGAAGTGATTTAACAAGGCAGTGTTTTTTACCAGGCTCTACCCTCGCCAATATGGGGAGTAGCAGAGCATCTAGGAGGCACTGCATATTCTGGAAGCAATGTTCCAGTCTCCAGTTCTTCCCTCACTGTTACCCTACTGAGAATCTCTCATCTGCTCCAGCTATTAGGAAGCTCAGGCCCAGATGAAAGTGACATATCTAAGGTCACAAAACTGAAGGAGGTGGAGAGTTTCTGTAAACATGATAATCCTGTGCCTGAAGGATTACTAATCATTAGCTCTACAAGATATGTATAATCACATAACATCCTGGGGGAGGGGAGAAGAGGAAGAAAACAAGTACCAACAGAACAGAACCCAAAGTCACAAAATACACATGTATCATTTGTCCAAAAGAGAAATAAATAACCCAAATTGTATAGGATTCAATAACCCATAGTTAATCAAATTTTGACCCTTAAAATGAGAAAGATGCTTACGCACTTATATGAAATAATTTCTAAGATCTATAAACTGAAAAATTGAAAAGCACAGTATAGAACAGTAAAAAAGGAGGAAACACACACACACACACAACACACACACAATCTCTGAAAGGACACTGAAAAACCACTGGTGACCTTGGGAGACATGGAGAAGATATTTTTCACTTTAAACCCTTTTGGATCTTTTAAATGTTATACCTTGTGAATTCATTAATCATTCAGTAAATGTTTACTATACTCATACTATGTATGTATCAAACACTTCATGGTGCCAGAGATATAGTAGTAAGTAAAACATTTAAAAAAAAACAAAAAAACTTTGCCTTTGAGGAGAGAGACAATAAGTAAGTAAAACATACAGTAATTCGTGCTGTGAAAAAATTTAATAGCAACAATAGGTGTGTGAAGAATGGGAGTGGAATGACTTTTTAAAAGGGTGATCTGATGAGGCTTACTCAGGAGGTGACATTTCAGCAGGTGACATTACACAGGAAAGGAAGCTAAAGATGAAGCAAGCCATGGTCACATGGGAAAGGGAATTCTAGGTGGAGGATATGGCAAGTGCAAAGGCCCTGAAGCGTGAGCATGTCTGGCGAGGTTCCAGGAACAGCGAGGAGACCAGAGTGGTTGTAGTAGAGTGAAAGAGAGGGAGAGTGGAAGTTGACATCGGAGAGATTAGGCAGAGAGGACCAGAGCCTTTGACCCTGCTTATGAGAGAAACAGGAAACCCTTGGAAGATTTTAGGCAAAGATGACATGTGAGAGCGATCTGTCATCAGATCTGAGGCCAGTGCTGCTGGCTTAGGCATGTGGTTGGGCTCTGCAGATGAATTGCTGCAGCTCTTACTCTGCCTAACACAGTTCCATTTCAAGAGGAGGCACAGCAGCATTCTACCTGCTCTGTTGAGAACAGACTGTACAGCAGAAAGGGCATAAACAAGGACACCTGTAAAGCAGTTACCAAAAAAATTAAGGCAAGAGAACATGTTGGCTTAAATCAGAGGAGTAGTAAGTAGAGCTGATAAGAAATGGGAGGATTTTGAAAATATTTTAAAGATCAAACAGAAAGGATTTGCAGACAGCTTCAATGTAACATGTAAGGTAAAGGAGCCCCTAATGACTCCAAGATTTCTGGCAAATGCAATTAAAGTGATGGAGATGCCACTGACCAAGAGAGGGCAAGTACAGGAAGATTAGGCTTACAGGTAGAAGACTGATTTTGTCAAGATGTGAAGGGTTTGCGATACCCAAGAGATACAGTATGAATGGACTGGCTAGGTTAACATAAACGAAAAGAGGAAAGAACTGCTGCTATTGTCAAGTAAAAAAGTAATCAATGCAGGTGATTGAAAATTTTCAGTGTCTCAGTACAGACTTCCCAAACAATACAAAAGTTCAATACCTTTAAGAGGATCTCAGCACAGCCAAAATGTAATGTAAAGGGAGATCTTGTCAACTGGACAGACAACATAGAGAACACAAACCACCCACATACCTCTGGCCCAGTACCAGATCCCTGATAATTTTTACACAGAAAGGCAGCACAGGCTGGAGTTGTAGTGAGCACACTTACTGCTGAAGATGCAGAGAAGACCGGGGGGAAAGGTATGCCTGTGTCCAAGGGGGTTTGAGGAAGCTTTCCGGGCCCGGAGTGAAGGAGGTCTCGAAGGCTAGAGCCTTCAGTTTTGTTGTTGGAGGCAGTGGAACCCAGTAACAGACTGTTAAAAAGCTTTGGAGTCAACGGAGAGACCTTTGCAGTGGAGTTGAAGGAATCCAGCCCAAAGGGTGAATGAGACTCTTTATTAAGCACCGACCTCAGGGACCCTGCTTCTGTAAGAACATAACCAGGAAGAGCATTAGGCACAACAAGGAATACCCAGCTGTTGGCTGACTTCTAAAAATCAGCCAGGTGGACAGAAGAATCTCCTCCTCCCTGCCCTCCACACAGTGCAGTTTGGCTGGGTCAAGCCTGAACAACTATGAATCTAGAAGGTCACATGGCCAAAGAGAGACTTTCCTACATTTGCCCTTTCTATTCTAGATCCTGACTTTATACTTCTTTATGTTCCCATCCAGCTTTCATCTCTCTCATTCTCTACATGAACGCTTCAAGGGGGTCTCTAGAAGACTTGTCTGGAGTGTGTGTTACAAATGGAGACTCTGGATTTAATTGTTCTTGGTGGGACACAAGACTCAGCACATCAACAGACTCCTGTGCAGTGACAACCCCTCCTCTCGGTCTGGCTGTCAGTGCTGGCTGCAGTGGAGTCAGCTGGGAAGCCTGTTGAAACCGGTATCAATCCTAAGGCGGTTTGGGGAGAGGCCAGGCATGGCCCCCCCGCCTCCCCTTTTTTTTTGTAAAAGCAAAAAAGCTCCACTTCTAGAAAGATGCTCAAAGAGATTCCCTTGTTTTATGTGGTCAGCCAGAGAAAGCAAGTGGCATAAATGTGGATGGCAATGTGTGAGTTTGAAGAATCCCAGAAGAAGCACAGACTGGGCAGAGGCTTGTGCTCATCTCACCTTTTGTTTCTTCTTTAGCCTTCTGAGTTGCTAAATCTGCCAACCAGTGCAGGGCAGAAGAGGGTGGGGCTGTGTCAGGGCAGGGGGGCCTGATGGCTTTTGGCTCACTATTGCTACTGGATGCTGAACTGTCTGCTTTAGGAGGTTCTTCAGGTCTGATGTCAGAGCTATCAGCTTTGGGAACATGGTCGGTTTCTGGAGCTGTTACCGCTGCGGTTCCTCCTCCCCCTGAGAAGGTGGTTTCGTTTCCAGAAGAGGCACTAGGGTTTAAGCTGGGAAGCTAAAATATAGAAGACCAATATGATTAGCATGCTGTCTTTGGACAGAAATAATAAAATCTAAATAGTTATAGCTCCTGGCACTCAACAGTTCTGGGAAGAACAATGTGAACCGGTCCCATACACTGTCATCCAATGTTTACTCACTGGCGATATGTGACCTCACTGTTCTGAGGATTAAATGAGATTGAAAAGGGCTTCACATAGTGTCTGGCACACAAACGCTCAGTAAATATTTATTATTCGATGACTTAATTTTTCAAATAACTACCTTTAGAATGATAACTCTATTGAAAATAATATCTTTAGATCCCTGCACTATATTCCGGGTCCAGCCTGACCATGTGCTAGCTGTGCGCCTAGAAGGGCCTCCAACTGTTTTCTTAACAATCAGTTGTTCAAAACCATTACCATGAAACTGGAATGACCTCGGCCTCTGACAGATCAATGAGCAAATCAATGCCTGTCTCTGGAGGACTGGGACTGCTTTTAGAAGATTGAGAGTAAGCCCAACTTAGTAAGCCAATCTCTGAAAAGACCAGTTCTCAGTAACCAATGTTTTCAGTAACCTTTTCTATACTCCTTAACCACAAAAGGCCGTTGAGGTACAAACCATGACAAAATGCATAATTTAATGATGACTGAAGGTAAACCTGTGCCTATCAAGGGGAAGTTAAATATCTTAAGTAACTTTTTGAGGGCCCCCTTAAGAAAGACTAAACAGCCCTTACAGTACAGTGGCTTCCCCTGGGGCAGTTCTACTCTGCAGTATATGGTCACTGAAAACTAGAATAGAAACAAGAGCAACAGAGATGACAATGGGACACCTCTTAGTACCAAGAACTTAAGCTTCACTCACAGCTGTACAAGCACACACCACTTCTACCTGTGACATCCCATTGGTGACAGCAGGTCTCAAAACAGATTTGTTTTGCCGACTAATGCAAGGGCAGTTTGCTTTAATTCCCCACTTGCCCCGGGCAGCATGTACCATGTCTCCAATATTGTAAAGAGCTGGAGGGGGGAAAACAAAAGATAACAACATCAGAATGCGTGCATGTGCCACTTATTTTGCTAAGGACTTTAAAAATTATCTCCATTAATCCTTACTACATTTCAATGAGGCAGCTGCGTTTACCCTGAGTACTTTATAATGAAACCAAGGTTCTAGTTAGAATATGGAAGCACTACGGCTCTACGTCAGGTAGTTCTGTGCAGCTGCACTCTTTTCCTCCTTTAGTAAGCATTAACTAGGTGTCCTCTGGGAGGAACTCTAGGAATAGATTCCTTTATGTACAAGAGTACGCACAAATTAATTGAACTGTGTACTTGAAATTTATGGACCTACGCTATACCTTAAACAAAGGTTTGCTTCATCAGCCTGTGTGATCATGAGGTGTTGAAGGAATCAGGTATCAGGCATCAAAGAACAAAAAACCAAATCATTGTGAATGAGGGAATGTGCACATTGGGGATCCAAGACCCATCTGTAGGCAACTGGACATCCCCTTATAGAAGGGTTGCGGGGAGGAGACGAGCAAGGTAGGGGGCCAAGCAAGTCAGGGTGCAGTGTAGCAACGATGAAACATACAACTTTCCTCTAGTTCCTAAATGCTTCTACCTCCCCATCCCCCAACATGATCCCAAATCTACTTTACAAATATGGCTAGACCAGAGGATGCATACTGGTACAGATAGGAACTGGAAACACAGGGAATCCAGGACAGATGATCCCTTCAGGACCAGTGTTGAGAGAGGCAATACCGGGAGAGTGGAAAGGGGAAACTGATTACAAGGATCTACATATAACCCCCTCCCTGGGGGATGGATAACAGAAAAATGGGTGAAGGGAGACGTCGGACAGTGTAAGATATGACAAAATAATAATGATTTATAAATTATCAAGGGTTCATGAGGAAGGAGGGAGTGCGGAGGGAGGTGGAAAAATGAAGAGCTGATACCAAGGGCTCAAGTAGAAAGCAAATGTTTTGAGAATGATGATGACAACAAATGTACAAATGTGCTTGACACAATGGATGTATTTATGGATTGTAATAAGAGTTGTATGAGCCCCGAATAAAATGATTAAAAAACAACAAAAAAAGGTTTGCTTAAACAAGAAATCTGGAGCACTGGTCAATGTAACACAAACACATAACTAACTAATGCTTGAACCACTAGCAGCAGACACCCTATCACGGCACACAGGTAGCCACTATACTTAAAAGGAGAGTTGCCGAGGTTCCGCATGTCACTTCCCAAAGCCTGTTTTCTTGGAGAAGAACAGACACAGTAGTTGAGCAGAACATGCATGGCTACTGTAGAGTTCTGGGCACAAAGATTTTCTAAAGGATTCACTGAAGCAGGGACTGTGACCCCCACATGTCTATTTTACTGTAAGCTGCCTTCCTTCATGAATTCAAGAGGCTTAATTACATTCAGCTGGATTTTAAAAGGCCTAAAACAAGATGTCTTTATGGAAGCCTCGATACTGGCTTAGTTCATTTTGGTTTTGCCAACCACAAGAATGTGAAATGATACCTGGAAAAGTGACCAACCTCTTTGACTAGAATGTGCAGTGGTAGCATGAAATCTTACACACATCTAAAGATCCTCACAGAAGAAATCAGGTAAGACTTGAAAAAAATCTGGTTGAGATAAACCATTACAACAAATTTTATGGTATGTGAATTCTATCTCCGTTAAAAAGTTCTCCATCAAACCTTAAAAACGAGTGTCCTTACCTGTACCAGGGATGATCTGTGTGGGCATGAGGTTCTCTGGTTCATGGGATTGACCCTTTGCACACTTTAACCAGGAGAAAACCTCTTCATCACCCATCTCCTCTGTCTCTGAAACAGAAATGAAGACTTCACTTACTTCTTTTTAGCATCACAAGATTTACCTGGATGGGTGAGTTGGAGTTCCAGAACTTGTCATAAAGGTCCATTTTCTCTTTGACCAAGGGTAACAGTTAACTTTTAAAAAATATCAGCTTTACTGATTATATATATATATATTTAACGAGGTATAATTTACATATACTAAATTCAGCATTTTAAAGTATGCACTTCAATGAGTTCCAGAAATGTATAAACATGATCACAATCATAACATGAAAAGCTTCCACCACCAGCTCCTCATCCCTCCATTTCCTCCAGCACTTGATAGTCAATTCTCTTTCCTCTCCACTGAACAACTTTCCAATACTAAAGTTTTGCTTTTATATAATTTCAAGTAAGCACAAATGAGATCCTATGTCATTTGTGTCAGTTTCTTTCACTGAGGATTCAGCCACAATGTTGTATATACTTCTTTTTAATGCCTGAATTAAAAGGATAGACATATAATGAATGCATGTCTATCAATTCCTTTATATAAATTTCATGTTGATTTTTCTTTGGTAGTTATTGGTAATTCGATTTTCTCCTCTGCATCCTTGCTAGTATTTCTTAGTGTAATAGCTTTTTTTTGTAGATTTAAGATTATCTACATAGATGATCATGTCAACTATAAATAAAGAACATTTCACTTATTTTTTTCCATCTGTGTGGCTTTTAGTTCTTTGTTTTGCTTCTAGTTTGTCTGTTTTTGGGGGTACATTGTTTTGCATAAACAAGCTTACTTTTCCTTGATCTTAAGGGTAAAGAGTCACATTAAGTAGGATGGACCTTCCTAAAACTAGTTCAATGTATCTCAACCTTTATTTCTTTGTTGTTACTGAAAGGTCCTGTTGAGTTGATTATAACAAAGTACATCTACCAGATAAATTTTATCATTTTCCTAAATAGCATTTTTTGACTTTTGCCAATTATGCACCCCATTCCATGATGCTTTTAATACCACAGATACAATGTATATTTGTTTATATACTGTGGCCCTTTGGAAAGGCATAAGCCATTGTAATCTTGGTGTTTTGTACACCGAGAAAGAGTGTTTGAATTGTGGTAGTGAAGAATATTCTCAGTATGAAATGTATACTATGTCACATATGTTGTCTTTGAGTAAATTCTGACTCTACAACTCTACAGAGCAGAGGAGAACAGCCCAAGGCAGTTCCTTAGGTAAGCAGACTTGTTATATGTTTTTTCTACAGAGGGCTCATGAGTTTGAACTGTCAACCCTTGAGTCTATAGGCAAGTGCTTAGCCATTGTGTCAGTAGGGCTCTTTGAGTTCATGCATAGTGGTATAATATCTTACAGAACTATACTTTTATTTCCCTGTCATTTCCTTTGTGCTATTTTTTACACAGTCTAATTTTCCATGTATTATAAACCTATAATGCATTGGTTGTTTTTTTTTTAGTTCTTATCAATGATCTGTTAAAAAATTAAAAGACTTGCAAGTCTGGCTAGACCAGAGGATGTACACTGGTACAGA
>NW_022111373.1:940979-946684 GCF_000313985.2 Echinops telfairi
TAAAAATTAAAAGAAAAAAAGATCATTGATAGTAACATATTTAAATATAGCTGCATAGTTACAGATTCATACTTTAGGATATTCTGTTTGTTTTTTCTGTGTTTTAGGCTTATTCTTTATTCCTCTCTATAAGCCCACATATTTCCATACCTCTTATTTCCTCCTGAGTAACTCTCTAATTTTTCACTTAGTGCAGATCTGGTGATTGATTTTATTAGCTTTCCTTGGTCGGAAAAAAGTATTTCATTTTCAATTTTTTAAAGGTATTTTAATTTCTGGGAGCATCAAATCAAATAGTCTAACACTGCATACAGCAATGCCCTACATTATAGTTTGGTGAGTTTTGAAACTTCTGAGTGGACATTTGAGGTGCAGTTTTGGTTTCTTCCCGACCAAAGCAAAGAAGAGTAAGGAAAATCAAAGGTGCATGGAATTAGTCCAAAAGAGGTGAGTCTCAGCCTCTACGACCCTGAGAAAAAAGAAGTAGGCAGTGCCCAGCTACTACTGCTCATCATTTTACAACAGATCACAATAGGATGCCCTAAACAGAATGGGAGGAAATGTGCTAGACAAAACTGAAACTCATAAAAAAGACAAAGCGTGACTTGTAGAACCCCTGAGGCTGTAGCCCTCAGTCAACCTTTAACCCATCCAGCCACCACTGTAGCTCAATCAACAAAAGCAGAAGCACTCCCAAGGCTAGTCAATTATGACATCAAAAGGGGAGCATTTGCCTAGGGATAAAGTTCAAAGGCAGGAAAGGATAGAAAAGAAGGAAATGGTAAACTATAATTGGAAAGTGATTTTATATTGTGGGGATGGCAATAAATATCACAATTCAAAAGTGCATGAATTGTTGAATGGAAAACCAATATCCTTTGTAAAGTTACCCCAGCCCCTCCCCGGGCTTCCCACACACACCGAGTTTAAAAAGTTATTTTCATTGTCATAAATTCTGGGTTAACTTCACCTCACTGTCATCAGTTGATTCTGACTCATAGCAATCATATAGAGCAGAGTAGTATTGCCCCTGGGTTTCTGAGACTGTAAATCTTTAATGGGAGTGGAAAACCTATCTTTCTCCTGCACAGTGGCTGGTGATTTCGAACCTTGGGGTTAGCAGCTTGATGAGTAACCCATTAGGCTACAAGGGCTCCAAATTCTTGGTTAGTAGGTTGATGAAATCAGCAGTCCAAGTATGTCATTGTATTGTGTCTTTAGACCTGTAGGGTTTTATATGTCATTTTTACCTTGGTTATTCTGCTAAGGTGACTTTTCTTTCCTCGGATGCTTTTCACATTTTCTCTTTATCACAAGATTTCAATAATTTGAATATAATATGTACTGGTGTCATTTTCATATCTACTCTGCTTGGGGTTCAATGAACTTGCTAGATTTTTGGTCTGTCCCCACCCCACCCCCATCCGACAAAACAGCATTATTAGAGAAGGAGGGAGTCAGTCCTCCTGGCCCCGTCCCCTCAATAGTCCCAGCGGTGACCAGGCAGCGTCCCTGGCAGGTTCCTGCATCAGCAACCAGAGCACAAATACCAGCACCACGGTGGAAAGAACCAGATTTTTGGTAACAGTTTTCATGAAATTTAGAATGATCTGTTCCAAATTTTTCTTTCTGTTCCCTCCTTTCCACTTTTATTTTTTAGGACTCCAATTAAATGTCCAATAGACTGTTATTTCAAATTTTACTCTCTTCATTTTATATAGCTTCTATTGCCATGTCTTCAAATTCATTGTTCATTTCTTCTTGAGTGTCTAGTCTGCTGTTAATCCCATTCAGTGGTTTTTGTTTTCCAGTTTTAATTGGGTCTTTTATGTATCTTCTATTTCTATCATCATATTTATGTTTTCCTTTATATCTTTAAAAGACATAATAGCTGCTTTAAGATCTTTTCCTATTGATTCTATCATTATTGTCATTTCTGCATTTGCTTTGATTTTCCCCTCCTGTATCAGTCATATCTTTCTGCCTACCTAATCTTGTTTGAATGTAGAACTTTGTGACTTTTATGTTTCTGCATATTAGACTTTATTGTATCTTTTAAAGAGTGATTTCAGTTTGGTACACAGGCTAGTAGCTTGCATGGTAGTTTGATACCTCTGATGCTTGCTTTACCTTTGCTTGTGGCAGCTCTAGAACAATCTTTATTTAGGGACTCAATTAGATCTAGATTCTACCCAATGTTTTTTGCACGCTAGCAAGTGGGAAAGCAAATTATTCTTAGCCCTTTTGAGTTCTTCAAATTATTTAGCCTACTGTTTTATGAACTATCTTTCTTGGGTATTGAGGGATTTTTCTTTTCATGCACAGGCAGATGATTACTAAGTAAGAAAAAGGAGGGGCGGAAAGACTGTGCATCTCTAGCGCTTGCTCGGTATAGCTCCTACCCCTACAATACTCTGCCTCAGGCTTCTTGGATTCTGATCTTTGCCTTCTCAACTTAGGGAGGTTAATAAACTCTTTTATTTCCTCTTTCCTTGCTCCTGCTACTGTTGGGTGCTTTGCTATGGCTTGGAAATTTCCTCTAGCTATTAAGTTGAGACAACTGTTAGGTCAGTGATATTTCCTTCTCTTAGGAAATTACAATCCCATACTTTTGTAAGACAATGCCTAAACATTGTTTTATATACTTTTGTCTTCCTTATGGAAGGAGGACAATTTCTTTAGCAGTTAATTTTTCATGGAAGGCTCTAATCATTAACATTTATGATATTGGTTGTTTCTTTTTTAGTTCTAATCAATTATCTGTTAAATGATTAAAAGGAAAAAAAGATAATTGATAGTAACAGAGGAACCCTGGTGGTGTAGTGATTATGTTAGATCTCTCAAGGGAGAGATATACCTCGGTCCTTGGCTTCATGTGAAAAAGAATTCACTCCGAAGCTTGGATTGTGATGCAAGTGAGTTTCATGAAAGAAGCTTCAGGTTTACACAGGCACCCTCAGAGCCCCTCACCCCCATACAGCCTGCCTAGAAGATGCTTGAGAGAGCAAGTCACCATGGCGGGCTCTGGGACCTGCCTTTTCAGTTCCTCAGCTGGGAAGCGTAGTTGCCGATCCAGGTCGACCCGATTGGCTGAACTGAATTCACCTGGCCCAGATGGGCCAATGCAGGTGTAACGCCCACCTAGGTGGTACTACCCCTTCCTGGCCGGAAGCTTGAACCTCTGAGCATGCATAATGGACGCTCCAGTCCCTGTGCTAAGTTATCTAACAGTTATGAGTTTGGCTGTGATCAGAAGGGTCAGCAGTTAGAAACCACCAACCACTCCTTGGAAGAAAGAGTGGGCTTTCTAATTCATGGGGCAATTCTACCCTCTCCTGTTAGGGTCGCTATGAGTCAGCATTGACTTGATGGCAATGAGTTTTTCTTCTTTTTTTTAAATTCAAAGTTTTATTTTTCATTTAACATATGTATGGCCGGATCAATACCAGGCTGGCTTCTAGGAGCAAGTGACCTTGAGTGTTTCCCACCCGTGCAGAGCTGACCAGAGCTAGCTGAAACAACTAGCAACAAGTGGCCTTGAATCTCCCACACACACCTGCGGAGCTGATCAGAGCTGGCTAATGGCCCGCTTTGTTCTCAACTTGCCACTCTGCACCTGGCACCGGTATGGCCCGTTTGGCTCAGTGCCCACTTTGCTCTCGACCTTCCACTCTGCACCCAGCATGGCCTGTTTGGCTCAGTGCCCACTTTGTTCGTGCCCACTGCTCTGCACCCGGCAAGAATACACCTGGAACAGGAAGACACCTTACATTCCAGAAACCCGGACATACCTGTCAATATAAGCAGCAGCCCTGTAGCCTGCAGTGCGACTCCCCCAGCCCGGACATTGTGGACTGTGGGACTTTGCCCAGGCTGGGTTTTTCTCCCTAATAAAGCCTGTTTGTTCTAATTCGACTGATTTGGTCTCTGGCGCCTCTCGACTACCTTACAATATATATATCATATAATTCCATAGTTCAATCATGGAGTTTGTTTTTCTTTAGTGGGTGACAAGCCCTGTGCTAACCACTTTACATATATCATAATCCTCACAACAGTGCAGTGAGGAAAGTACTGATATTATCTTTGTGTTATAGATGAAGAGACTGAGGCTTGAGGGGTTAAGTAAGTAAACTGTGATATGCAGTAGTATAATAAGATGGAAGTATGTTTCAAATTCCAGTATCCTTAAACTCTAAACTACTATGGTAGACTGTTGCTCTAAAGAGGAAGTAAAGGGGCAAAGAAGATTCTTGGCACATAATTTTAGTAAAGCAAGAAAGCATTCAAAGGAAAGAAGAGCAAAGTAGCTGCAGACTCGAGAAAGAATCAGTCCAGAGGACTAACAGAACACACAAACCATAGCCTCCAGAAGCCTGGGACAAGACACATGAGCTGTTGTGCAGCTACCACTATCAACCACTATCATCAGGATGGGAGAAAAATGTAGAACAAAATTCAAAATCATAAAAGAGACCCCACTTAACTGGTCTGAGAGACAGGTTGAACCCTTGGGGCTATGGCATGTAAGCACTTTTTAAACCTGGAACTGAACCTACCCCACCCCAAGATCACCTTTCAGTCAAACAATACGCCCATAAAGTAAACAAACAATACCACCTGTGAAGATCTGTGCTGGACACTAACAACCAGAAGGGCAGCACTTGCCCATAAACAGAGTTCAGATTATAAGAAGTGGCAGGAAAGATGGATAAATGAAAACAAAGAACTCAGAGAAGTGGAGAGATAGCTCTTACATTGAGGGGACTGAGGAGACAATTAATGCCATGAAATAAAATGTGGATAAATTGTTGATTTAAAAAAGAACTTGCTCTGTGAAATTTCACCCAAAAAACAATAAAAAATTACCACATATACTCAAGTATAAGCCAATCCAAATAGCCGCCACGGCACCTAATTTTACCATAAAACTGCATAAAAATGTGCTGAAAAACTCGGCTTACACTGGCGATCCCCTTGCAGAGGGGTCTTGGGGAGGAGACGAGCCAGTCAGGGTGTGATGTAGCAATGATGAAAAATATACAACTTTCCTCTAGTTCCTAAATGCTGCCCACCCCCACCACTAGCATGATCCAAATTCTACCTTGCAAGTCTGGCTAGACCAGAGGATGTACACTGGTACAGATAGGAACTGTGATAATAGGTAAAAAATATTTGTTGTATTATTACTTTAATTTGAATTAAACATTTTTAAAGAAGATGTTACTATTTGTGCCTAAACTGGATGAACAGCATAGCTTGAAAGAAATGAGGCACTCTCAGAATTAAAATTTATAACACAAATATTTTATTTCACTTTATGAAATTTGATCATTAAGAAAATGTTTAAGAATTATTGTGTTTTAAAACCTGGCTATGAAAAAAGATAAAAGATGAAAAGATTCTTCAGAGAAAGAACTATTAAATATTCTTCTATTACCTAATATAAAAAGTTTCAGGATACTAGAGAAAATATTTTTCCCTTTGAAATCTCAGGTTAAAAATGTATTAAGGGCTGGAGACCCAAAGCCCAGTAGTAGGCCACTGGAGATCCCCTTGCAGGGGGGTCTCGGTGAGGAGACGAGCCAGTTAGGGTACGATGTAGTAATGATGAAAAATACAACTTTCCTCTAGTTCCTAAAGGCCTCCCCCACCCCCACTATCATGATCCGAACTCTACCTCGCAAGTCTGGCTAGACCAGAGG
>NW_022111373.1:947844-976086 GCF_000313985.2 Echinops telfairi
GGAGGCCTGGTAGGGCATGATCAAAGGGCAATGTAACTGAGAGGAATTACTGAAACCCAAATGAAGGCGGAGCATGACAGTGGGACAAGAGGAAAGTTACAGGAAATAGAGGAAAGAATTAGGAAGCAAAGGGCATTTACAGAGGTCTAAATACAGGCATATACATACCGTATATAAATATATTTATTAAAAATATATATATATATTTATATATGATGATGGAGAAATAGATCTATGTGCATATATTTATAGGTTTAGTATTAAGGTACCAGATGGACAATGGATCTTTACTCAAGTACTCCCTCAATGCAGAACACTTTGTTCTGTTAAACTGACATTCCATGATGCTCACCTTCCCAACAAGATCTGAAGACAAAGCGGGTGCATAAGCAATTATGAAGAAAGCTGATGGTGCCTGGCTATCAAAAGACATAGCAGTCTGGGGTCTTAAAGGCTTGAAGATAAATAAGGAGCCATCTAGTTGAGAAGCAATAAAGCCCACATGGAAGAAGCACACCAGCTTGTGTGATCACGAGGTGTTGAGAGGATCAGGTATCAGGCATCAAAGAACAAAAAAATTGTATCATTGTGAATAAGGGGGAGTGCGGGGTAGAGACCCAAAGTCTATCTGTAGGCAACTGGACATCCCCTTATAGAAGGGTCTGGGGGAGGAGATGAGACAGTCAGGGTGCAGTATAGCACTGACGAAACATACAACCTTCCTCTAGTTCTTTAATGCTTCCTCCCCCTACTGTCATGATCCCAATTCTACCTTACAAATCCAGCTCAACCAGAGGATGTATGCTGGTACAGATAAGAGCTGGAAACACAGGGAATCCAGGACAGATAAACCCCTCAGGACCAATAATGAGAGTAGCGATACCAGGAGGGTCAGGGGAAGGTGGGGGAGAAAGGGGGAACTGATCACAAGGATCTACATATAACCCCCTCCAGAAAAGTGGGTGAAGGGAGACATCGGACAGTGTAAGACATGAACAAATAATAATAATAATTTATAAATTATCAAGGGTTCATGAGGGAGGGAGGGGAAAACAATGAGGAGTTGATATCAAGAGCTTAAGTAGAAAGAAAATGTTTTGAGAATGATAACGGCAACAAATGTACAAATGTACTTGACACAATGGATGTATGTATGGATTGTGATAAGAGTTGTATGAGCCCCAAATAAATTGATTTTAAAAAAACAAACATGTTTCCAACACACATGAAAAGATGCTCAGTATCATTAGCTATTAAGCCAAAAAAACAAACAAACACAAAAACCCTCACAGCCACTGAATTGCTTGCAACTCCACAACTCTACAGAACATAGCAGAACTGTCCCCATAGCTTCCCTAGACTAAATCTTTACAGAATAGGAAAGCCCATCTTTCTCCTGAACAAATCAAAACCACAGGGAAATATTACTTTATACCTGCATGAAGGCAATAATAAAAAAGATAGATAATAACAAGGGGTGGTGAGGATGTAGTAATATTGGCTCCCATCTACATTGCTGGTGGGAATGTAAAATGGTATAAGTACAGTTTAGTTCATAGTAACTTAAGTCTTAAAGTTATCCTTGTTGTTGGTGTTGTATGCCAACTGTACTCTAAAAAGGAGGCATGCTACAAGCAGGGGAAAAATCTCATTCATGTGAACATTAGGAATAATTGGCTTCTCAATACTGGCAATTGAAAGTCTTCAAAGTACAACAAAGGTAAACAAGCAGCTAATCAGGGGACACAAACCCAGTCTTGACTTTAACGTCTAAGTCCCATACCTTCCTGTTAGCCCATAACAACTAGTTACTTTTAGAATTGCTTAGGGCATTTGCTTACCACTTCGAGGACGGCTTTTCCTGAGCCTGTAACAATCAAGGCAGACTCCAAATCCACACTTTCGACAAACCCAGTGAATATTGAAGAGAGTTGTTTCACAGACATCACACATTTCCCGAACGCCACGGACTGCTCGCTTCCACGCCACTTTCTCTGAAAGAGGATGAAGAATATTGTTGCCATTGACCATGCTGACAAAGAACCAAAGACCCAATATTCAGAGATCCTTATACAAGTCTTTTTGTTCAGAAATAAAATGCAAAGATCTATGAAGTGAAGTGTTTCTAAAATTGTACAAGAAACAAAATACATGCACCTTCTAATGTTTCTAAATTATGTAAAACTATGTATAATATAATGCTATTTTAAGATCTTATAATAATAAAAGGACATCAACAAGGGTCAAGAGGGAATGAATGTCTTACGTTGCTATTAAAGATACTATTAAATATTCAACCTTGGGGAGCTTAAAATAAGGCTTTTTCCTTTGAAATGTAGTGCATAATTTCTCAGCACATTTTTTGGGGTCTGAAAATAGGGTATAATAACAACACAGAAGGAGCCTGGTGACAGGGGGTTACGTATCTGGCTGGTAACTACAAGGCCAGCAGTTCAAAACCACTAGCCGCTCCTCAGGATAAAGAAGAGATTTTCTACTCCCGTAGAAACCCACAGGAGCAGTCCTACCCTGTCCTACAGGGTTGCTACGAGTCAGAACTGACAAGATGGCAGTGGTTTTTTTTTTTCTCTTTTGAATAGACAAATTTTATATATGGCTGAGAACTGTGGGTTCTAGGTGTGAAATGTGGCACCCAGAAACACTTCATTTCATTTGTTTACAATCCAGAATATATCAATTACTAGTAAAATTAGTTTAAAACAAACATAAAGACGTGCCAAAATGTATACACTACCAGCTATGCAACAAAAACAAAAGGCAAGCAAGAATGGAGTTCTCAGGTTTGTTAACTACCAAAGACTGTAATAACAAAGTCTGCTCAATATAGTTAGGGTTTTAGCCACTTAGACTACTACAAAGAGAAGTATTATCAGTCTTGTTGATGTCCTTTGTGTTGGTAGTTTGGGACTCAGGAGGCTCCATGTGCTGGAGATTAGAATGACTCCATAGGGTTTCCTTGATCATGATCTTTACAGAAGTAGATAGTCAGTTTCTTCTACAGTGTACTGTCCAGGAATTCAGTCTCAATTCATGCACACAATATGTAGTCTACCACTACCATTAAATGACAGCAAATGAGTTTCCCAATGGGAGTGTGTGGCAGATGAGAAAGAGGGTGCCTTACGGTGTGGCTCCACCATCATCATGGCCTCCTTCTCAGACATCACGAGCTGGCAGAACTGGTCCCCGACATTGGCCAGGATGTATTTTGAGGTCTCTAGGTCTATCCCTTCTGCTAGTGAGGACGAAGGAATCCACAGGTTCATAGCCTCAGGATCACTTTGCTGGGGGCTCAAAAACCCCTCCACTCGGAGTACTCCCTTTCGAGTGAAGATCAACCTGAGATGGGAAGGGAGATGCATGGTAAATATCAGCTGCTATGCAAGCTAACACACAATTAAAATCTTAGGACTTACATGAAATCAAATGACACTTAACAGGTATCAGACTGAGTTAAAAACTTTCATCATATTTGACCAACACAGCATACACTAATATGAATGCTCGATAACACCTGTTATCTTTGTTAGATGCCACTAGGTCAGTTTGTGAACACTTAGTAGGTATGAATTCTTTAACTTGCTTGCTGGGTTAGACACGGGGCAGCTAACTGCAAGATCAGCAGTTCAAACCCACCAGCTACTAGTCAGGAGGATTAAGCTGCCTCGTTCCTGTAAAGACGTACAGTCTAGGAAACCCTATATGGAGATGCAATGATTTGGAGGAAATGACCTGACAGATTATTTTTCAGTTCAGAGCTGTTTATAAGTTTCTCCCTCTACCTGTTCGACACTTTTACCTTGCTCATTGTTGTGCTTTAAATTATTGTCTATCTACCTCAGGTAAATCCCTAATATTGTCTGGTAGTCACAATCCAACTTCATGGTGTACCAACTCTTCTAGACGCCTACTTCACACAATTCCCTTTCCTCAAATATTTCCAACATCACACCTCCTAAGACCTTGCTTCCTATTCACCAATGAAAATAGGAGGAACACAGAAGAGCTTGCACAAGTTCTCATCACATTATCATACACGTTCTTACAACTGAGCCTACCCTACATACTCTATTTTAGCTCCTGTTACTATAAATGAACTAGGTCCCAGGGGGGCCCAATTTCTCCACCTATGCTCTACATTCAATATCCAATCCCTTCACCTAAATCAAAGATATCACTCTGCTATCTCTCCCCTTTACTAATTCAATTTTCCTTCTACTGAATCATTCTTATCAGCATTTAAATTTGCTATCATTTTTACTTCAAAATTCCTTTTGACCCCACACCTTCCTCCATTTACAAGCTCACCACAGTCAAATTCCTCAAAAGAGTTGTTTATACTCATTATTGCCACTTATTTTTCCTTTTGTTTTCTCTTATTCCACTCTACTCAGGCTTTTTCTCTTACAATCTATCAAAACTGTTTTTGATATGATCATTCTGTCTTACTAAACTCAATGGTTACTTCTACTTATATGATCCACAACATCTGATATAGTTCATTATTCTTTCTTGGAAATATTCTCTTCAATTGGCTTCCAGAATACCCCCCTCCCATGGTTTTCTTACTTCCTTAACAATTGTTCTTTCTCGGACTGGCAGGGCATGATCAAGGGTAATGTAACCAAGAGGAATTGCTGAAACCCTGGTGGGGACTGAGCATGATAGTGGGACAGGAGGAAAGTCAAAGGAAATAGAGGAAAGAGCTGGGAGGCAAAGGGCATTTACAGAGGTCTAGAAAAAGACATGTACATATGCAAATATATTTATATATGATGATGGGGAAATAGATCTATGTGCATATAATTATAGGCTTAGTATTAGGGTAGCAGAAGGACATTGGGCCTCCACTCAAGTACTCCCTCAATGCAAGAATACTTTCTTCTATTAAATTGGCATTCCATGATGCTCACCTTCCCGACACAACTGCTGAAGACAAAGCGGGTGAATAAACAAATGTGGTAAAGAAAGCTGATGGTGCCTGGCTATCAAAAGATATAGCGTCTAGGGTCTTAAAGGCTTGAAGGTAAACAAGCGACCATCTAGCTCAGAAGCAACAAAGCCCACATGGAAGAAGCACACCAGCCAGTGCGATCACGAGGTGCTGAAGGGATCAATTATTAGGCATCAAAGAACAAAAAATCATATCATTGTGTGCTCACCTCCATGATACGATCGCTGAAGACAAATGGGTGCATAAACAAATGTGGTGAAGAAAGTTGATGGTGCCCGGCTATCAAAAGATCTAGCGTCTGGGGTCTTAAACGCTTGAAGGTAAGCAAGCGGCTACCTAGCTCAGAAGCAACAAAGCCCACGTGGAAGAAGCACACCAGCCGGTGCGATCGATCACGAAGTGTCGAAGAGATCAGGTATCAGGCATCATCAGAACAAAAAATCTTACCATAGTGAATGAGCGGGGGAGTGCGGAGTGGAGACCCAAAGCCCATATGTAGGCCACTGGACATCCCCTTACAGAAGGGTCTCGGGGAGGAGACGAGCCAGTCAGGGTGCAATGTAGCAATGATGAAAAATACAACTTTCCTCTAGTTCCTAAATGTTTCCTCCCCCCTCACTATCATGACCCCAATTCTACCTTTTAAGTCTGGCTAGACCAGAGGATGTACACTGGTACAGATAGGAACTGGAAACACAGGGAATCCAGGGTGGATGATCCCTTCAGGACCAGTGGTGTGAGTGGCGATACTGGGAGGGTAGAGGGAGGATGGGTTGGAAAGGATCTACATGTGACCTCCTCCCTGGGGGACGGACAGAAAAGTGGGCGAAGGGAGATGTCGGACAGGGCAAGATATGACAAAATAATAATTTATAAATTATCAAGGGTTCATGAGGGAGCGGGGAGGTAGGGGAAAAAAAATGAGGACCTGATGCCAGGGGCTTAAGTGGAGAGCAAATGTCTTGAGAATGATGAGGGCAATGAATGTACAAATGTGCTGCACACAACTGATGTATGTATGGACTGTGATAAGAGTTGTATGAACCCCTAGTAAAACAATTTAAAAAAAACCCCACAAAACAATTGTTCTTTCTCAACCTCCTTTACTCGCCCCTCCTTACTTTTCCTGTCTTGGAATGTTGTTGAGCTGTAAAACTCCATCCTTGGATTAATGCTGCTTGAGATGGTTAATGTTAGGTGTCAATTTGGATAAAGTATGATTTTCACTGGCTTGGCAGACCCTATACTGGTAGCTTTTCCATAATAATATAGTATAATATAAAATATAATCTTAGATGCTGTGCTCTAACGTTATTAGTCAATCAGTAGAAAAGGGAGTTTCTTTGGGGTTGTGGCCTGCCTCCAATATAAAAATAGATGTTCTCACATGGCTGGCTCATGTTCTCCCTCTTCAGATTCTGCTCTCTTATTGGTGATCTGATCACCAGTTCCTGGGACATAAGCCAGCTGAGGTTTTTGGTTTACCACCTGACCTACAGATTTTGGATTCACCAGCCCCTGCAATTCTATGCGAAATTAAGAGGTCTGCTGCCTGATATCTATGGATTTGGGACTTGTCAGCTTCCACAAATGCTTGAGACATATCCCTGAAATAAATGTCTCTCCAACTCACTCACTCGTTTTGCTCCTCTAGAGAATCCAAACTAAGACACTGCTCGCTCTTCTACATCTAGATTCTGACTTCTTTAATAGATATCTCCAGCTTGAACCTCTTCCCTCAACTCTAGCTCCTTCTTACAATGTAGCTCATTAACATGGCTCTTCTAGTTACCCATAGTCTTTTGATTCCCATAAATGATTGGGTGGGGCTATACAAATAAGGTATTAACAACTCACCAAAGGGATCAGATAGTCCTCAAATAATGAAAATAAGGGATATGCACTGCTTCCATGTGGGGCTATGGAAATAAGGTGTTTTAGGAATACTTGCGGGAAACTTGTTGGTTTTGCCTTCCTGTGAAGTTTAAAAAGAAAATCGATCCCAGAGCAGAATGGGGAACGGGGAACATCACTACCACAAAGAACAACCAGGAGCAAAGTGTTTCTTCAGACCCAGGGTCCTTGTGCTGAGAATCAGCTAGACCCAAGAGAGATGTAACACTGGAGTTGATGCTATGCAAGACAACTAGAAACAATGGCAGGGGGAAAAAAACACACCAAGAACCAGTGGCAGAGAAATGGTGGCAGTGGAACTGGAAGATCAGTGCCAGACGGCACAGTGGGCTTCCTGCCCACAGAGTGGGGCAGCTACAGACAGTGTACCCAACCCTGGAACAAGAGAGCTGAGCTCCTTCAGGCCAAGATTTATTGGCAAAGTGGGATGTCTTTAGGCACATATTGGTAAAGCTAGAGTTTTTTTCTGTTGTTGTTTTTAACACTTGAGTAGGGCAGAGGTCTGCTTTTTACAGCAAAACTATATCCTCAGTTGTTCCTGATGCTGAATTGAAATGTACATCTTCCTTAACAAATGCTTTAACTCTGAGTATGGTCTGTTGAGTTCTGGGTGGTCACAGCACTGGATTATTGAATGCAGCAGAAAAAGAGTGCTTTGGGAGGCATGGCTGGTGTCAGAATTGTTAAAAGGCTAGAGAGAGGTGTATCTGACCTCCACCACATAAGAATTATCTTTGAGCTGATATAGATCTTGTGAAGTTAGATGAGGAGGTCTGGAGTTCATATCTTTCAACATTCTCATTTGAAAATCTAATAAACACTCCAAATTTAACATGTATTTTCCCCCTACCCTCCAACCTCTTTATTTCCCCCCAAATCTCTTTATCAATAAATGGGTAACTCATTCCTCCAGTTTTCAGGCAAAAAGGCTTAGAATAATCCTTGATTCCCTTCTCTCTCATATTACACATCAGAAAATCACAGTGGTTCTACCTTCAAAATCTACCCAGACGATGGCTGATCAACATGATGAACATACTTAATATCACTGAATTGTACAGGGAAGACTGTTGAAAAGGTAAATTCTTGCTACCTATATATTTATATATTATATTATATTAATTAAAAACAAAACAGGTGGCAGACCAGAATGGGCCAGTGGGTTATAATTTGCCAACAACTGACCCATGTCTTTCATTTGCTAAACCTGTGGGGGACTGGCCCTGCCTGAAATCCCTGCCCAACCCTGCCTCCGCGTTCCTAGCTACGTGCTCTGTAGCACGGGCAGTTGTAAAGTTGACCTTTTCACCCATTGGTTAATAATGCCAGGCGCTCATTGGAGCTTCTTTAATGTACATGTTGGATTGGATGTTGTGTCGCACACCTTATTAAAATATGCACCTCCCAGTTCCCCTTTTTTATACCCCAGCTTTGCCCAAATAAATGAGCTTGATCAGAGTTTTGTCTTGCTCCACGTCCCCGTGTCTTCTTTTCTCCATCCAGGTTCGTCTTTCCCCGCAGGGCCTTGCTCGTGTGTCCCGCAGGCCAGGACGCAACACTCTATTACCACCTCCCTGGTCTAAGTAAGCCACCATCATTATCATCTGAATCATTTCAGTAGTCTCCAAACTTTCCCTTGCTTCTATCCTTGCCTTCATATGTATTCCTAAAAAGAGAGACTAGATGGATCCGTTAAAATATTCATTACTGTCACCCATCAGGTCAAAATCCTCCAATAATTATTTTTCCCTCCTACTCTACTTCTTTTCTGCATGTCATAAAATAATTTACTGTAACTCAGTTTTAATTTGACTTTTTCTCCTTTTATAACCACTCAGACCAGTTTAGTTCTGATGGGTAAGGAATCTGGAGGGTTTTTGTGGTTGTGACCCTTCTCGCTCTCTATATAAAATTTATATTATATTCATCTCCCTCCCTTTTATTTGTGGAATATAATACATACATAAACACATAATGTATGTAGGGCAGACTCCATCTCATCCGAACAGTGTCAGTATCCTGTTACGTGGGATATGTGGTTATTTCTTTCTCCCTTTCCACCTGCTTCCTTCACCTTCCTCTCCCTTCCCTCTACTCCTCCCTACCATCCTTGGCCTTGTCATAGTCTTTAAAGACTTTTCCTTTGGTGTGAAAACCAAATGTTTCTTTCTTCCTCTATAATAATGGTGCCATAAAATATTTACCTTTATGAGCTTGACTAACAGAATCACTATCAGTGTTATTGAATGATGCATAATATTTTATGTGTACATATACCAGAGTTTATCCATTCCTCTACAGTCGTGATTTTTAATTGTTTCTATCTTTTTGCTATTACAGAAATTGCTGTAATAAATATGTCTCCAATGACTTTTAAAAAAAATCATTTTATTGGGGGCTCATACAACTCTTATCACAATCCATACATACATCAACTGTGTAAAGCACATTTGTACATTCACTGCTCTTAACACTCTCAAAACATTTGCTCTTCACTTAAGCCCTTGGCATCAGGTCCTCATTTTTCCCCTCCCTCCCCGCTCCCTCATGAACCTTTGATAATTTATAAATTATTATTTTGTCATATCTTATACTGTCCAACGTCTCCTTTCACCCACTTTTCTGTTTTCCATCCCCCAGGGAGGAGATTATATGCAGATCCTTGTAATCGGTTGCCCCTTTCCACCCCACCTTTCCAATGACTTCTTATTTAGCCTAAAAGCCAAGGGTCCTTTAAAATCTGGTCCTAATGCTAACTCTTTGACATTAACTTCTCTGTTTGTACCCACTTTGTACCTACCCAACCTGGCCTCCTTCAGTTTCTTGAACACACAAGAAAACTTTGGCCTCAGGATGATGGTAATTGTTATTCCTTCTACCTAAAATATTTCTCTCTCAGAAAACTACAAAGATCATTCCCTTACCTCTTTCAGACTTTACTCAAATTTCACCTACTCAGCCTGTCCTGTAGCCTCTCTAGATTTCACAAACTTGAATCTTTTTATTTCTCACAGCATTTTATTAGTGGACTTGAATTTAACTCCCACTAGAATGAAAACCTTCTGAGGGGTGAGAGTTGATTTTTGTTCATTTTGGATACCCAATGTCCAGAACAATGGTTGAATTAGTGAATTGATTCTAAAAGACTAAGCTACTTAGTTTTCTTTAGTGTAAAAATAAAGTTTTTGGAAGACTGTTTAAAAGAAACTCCTAAAATTTTTTTTTTTCACCTTCAAAGTACTCTCCATTATATTTAATACATTTGTCAAATCTGTGATTCCATTCTTGGAAACATTTTTAAAACTCATCTGTTTGGATGGCTGACATCACCTCCCTAGTTTGGGGTTTTTTTTCTTCACCTCTTTTACGTTGTCAAATCGCTGTCCTTTCATTTCCCTCTGCATTCACGGAAATAAAATGAAATCACATGGAGCGAGGTCAGGTGAGTAAGGTGTATGGGGCAAGAGAAGCATGCTGTTTTTACTAAGATGGCTGCATGAGCAGGTGCATTGATGTGGTGGCAAAACCAGTCCCCAGGCTGCCACAATTAAGGCCTTTTTATATTACACACTGTTACACAATTTTTTTTCAGAACCACTAAATGGAAAGCTTAATTAACAGTCCGACCTGGTGGCATGAACTCCAAATGCACTGAGTTGACATTTTTGTTCATTCGAAAACTCCTAAATTTAATGAACAGAGGGACAGTGACTAAATAGTTGCTATTTGGTTAAGGGCAGCCCAATGGTCCCAGAATTTTCATCCATTTTATTTCAGAGACTTTCCATAGTATCATCTCCCAATCACACTTCCCCCTTCTCTCCAACACAATTCAAGTGATTATAGCATGGGACAGGAGTAAGTGCTCAGGGAGATCTACAACACAAAATGGAGTCCTTCTGTTTATATACCACTAGTTTTAACTGGAGCTCATATTAGAAAACATAGTGTAGCATAGTGTAGCACAGGGGTTAGTAGCTGAGATTACTCAACTTCAGTTCTCCGAGTACAAGACCACATGCCTTTTCACAATTAACACAGACCCTGACAGCAAAAGGGTTAAGGAAGGGGAGGGAAAAAATGGTGAAATATGTTTACAAATTCAGAGCAAAAGTGAGAATTATGTGCCACTAAGGAGAAATGGGAAAGAGGCCAAGACAGGAGTTTGGGTACCTCCGGAAGTGAAAGAAGCGGCAGGCCACTGTGGAATCATCTTGCTCCTGTTCCTTAAACTTTCGATACCGCTCTAGGCGGCATTCCCGGCACTTGTGCAGATGGGGGGCCACATTGATGCATGAACCATCCTGCAGAAAGGGCTCTCCAGACTGTTTCAGCTTCTTCACTTTGCTCACATCTTTCAGCACTGACTGGCCAACTGGGTTAAGGGAGAAAGGAGAAAAGGTTGGTCATGATTATACAAATGGGGCCTGATAACATGATTCTCTTGGGGACAGACATCTGTCCTATCCTGGGCCACTCCTCCTTGCATTGTTTGGGCATGTCCCCATGAGGTATCATCTGTTACAGAAAGGGAAGGCAGAGAGGAAAGAGATTCTAACTGATAGCTAAGGATCATGGAGAATTGCTGAGCAGTGTCACATTATGACAAAACAGAGTATGGGAAATCCAAGGATGTAGAAGGCAGCTGCCACCTGCCTCTAGCTCCTCAGGATATGACTGCTCTACTAATTAGGGCCTTGTGGGCTCCCATAGGACAATTACTGTTGACAACAGTTTTCCCACAGAATTTATTGACTTTGGTAGAGGTGCTAAATCCTGGATACTCTATAGAGAAGCAAACTAAGGGGTGACTCAAGCCTACAAAAGGCTGCTAAGTGAGAATGGAATGTATCGAGCAGGTCCTGAAGCAAATTAAAAGTATGAGTTAAACAAAGTAGAAAGGGATGAGGTAAACACAGGAAATAATTCCTGGCAAAAAAACAACAACAAACAAACTGCCAAGGAAGATCTTGATCTTTGAGAGATTTACATTATGTAGGGGGGGCCTTCAAAAGTTTATGGAAAAAATGGAATTAAAAGACAATGGAAAATTTCTACCAACATCTTGAAGGCCCCTTGTACAGGATGGACATTCTACTCACAGTGCTGGTTTAGATGCAATAATGCTCTGAACCAGAAGGTCCTATGTAAAACGCTTTGGCTATGTAATTCTATGGGATTATGAAACTTCCCGTCAAACTGAGGGCTTCTGCTGCCCGAGAGCACAAGAGGCAGTAGAGGCCGGTGCCAGGGCAAGCTCAAGTACAGCCCACAGCAGGATCACCTTTCAGTGGGGCGGTCCGAGGACGGCCCTTGGGGGCCTGCTTCCCTTTGCCTTTGCCCAGCAACAGCTCAGCATTACGTTCCCCATTGGGGCCTAGTTTCCCCATGAGGTGCTCTGGAATCCCCTTCAGGCCAGTTTTGGCTTGCAGCTGCTCCTCAGAGTCGCTCAAATCTGACAGGTCACTGTTGGTGCTGGAGTCTGAGTCCTGTCTGCAAGCCAAGCTTCGCTCATCCAGTGAGAACCTTTTCACAGCTTCAAAAGGAGCTTTGTTCTCCTGTGAAAAATCTTCAGGAAAGGACAGAAAGCCGCCTGACTGCCTGCCAAAGACGGTACTAAAGGTTTTGAGGAGGGGACTGTCCTGCTGCCCAGGCCCCACGGTTGGCCTTTCTTCTGTGGGGCTGGAGGAGAGTGTAGGCATCTCAATGGGCTGGGTGAGGGTGCTGGTGGGCGAGCTGGAGCGGCCATTCCCCATGGCAGAGAGGCTTGGGCCTCCGGTGGTGAGAGTTGAACCCAGAACACCAGGCACCAGCTTGGAGGAATCAGTTGTGATGAAGAGGGTTTTCTTCTTTGCTAACGATGCTGACTCTGCAGCGGAGTGAGACTCGGGCCAGCTGGGGGCTGCCTTGGAGGTGACCGTGGTAGCAGAAGAAGAGCTACCCGGTGCCTGAGATGTAAAGCTGCTGAAAGGACTCTGTTCAACTTTCTCCACAAATGCCAGAAAAGGGTTAGAGGGCTCTTCTCGGGATAATTTAGGGGGCTGTAAAAATAGATTTTCATGACTTTCTGGTGTGCGGGTACTTAGGAGGCTCCGCGGGAAGGCTGGTGTGAGGGTGGGCATGGACTCTGTAGGCACTTTCCGGTCCACAGAGCTGCCAGCCTTAGAACCTGGCTTAGTGTCTGATGCAAGAGTGGGTCTGCTTTTACACAGGCCCGAGCTCAGGCTCTCAAGGCTTTGTTTGAATGAGTCCCGACTGGAGGAATCATCAGCCAAACTCTCTGAAACAGTAGTGAAGTAGTTACTGGTAGGTAAAGTTTGGGACATGCACTGAAAAAACAAGTTTTTGGAGACATCAGGGTCTTTCTGAGACTCTGGTGTAGAGCTACAGGCAAAAGAGAAGCTCAAAGATTTGTTCTCTGTGGCTAGAACCCCGTTGGTCTGGCTCCGTCCACTTCCAAAAGTCAAAGGTTGTGATGAACTTGGGAGAGATGCTCCAAATCCAGAAGAAGCCAGAATAGAATTTCTTGAATTCTGAAAGGAAAAATGTCTGAGTTAGTGATGCTGACTCTTTATGACAGTGTTCGATATCTTTCTTGGAGCTAGGTGATCCCTTGGATCAATTTTCTTATGGGTGTATCAGCTGTTATTTTCCACAGCTCTATGGAACTGTTCTTGTATGTGTATTTGTTTGACTAGTGTTGGTGAAGATACTTGCCACAGATCACATAGGAATCCTTAACAAGGAGAGTCAGAGATGTGAGGATGTCTTATATCCTGTCACTCCCGTTTTTAGTCAACTGTTTCAGACAGCGCTAGAAAGCTGTGTAGGTTTCTTAGTACTTATTTGGAAGTAAAGAGACTACCAAAATATTGGGGAAAAGAGCATTTGAACAGATACCAGTTTTTACTTTGAAATATACCTAGTAACTCTTATACTATTAATCTACCTCAATGACTTTAGGAGCAATTGTTAAAGTTTTAATTTAAGCTATCACAAACTGCCCATTAAAAAGTGACTTCAGTTCTTTCACGGGTCCATTTTAACTAAAGAAAAGTCATCTCTATTAGTCTAGAACTCTTCAAGATAGACCTTTTTGGAACCTGGCTTATGAATCTAAATTCATCTAAAAGTTGAGTATCTGTTTTCATTAAAAGTTAGATCTAAATATACACACTAAAGTAAAAGAAAAAAATGTCTACTGTGTCCTTGCTACCATTAGGACCTACCAGGGCATATCCAACAAATAAAAAGATCCAGCATACCAAACTGGAAATGACAAAACATTTTCCTTCTTTTACCTCAGAAATGTTCATTTCTACATGTTATGATTATATGTAGAAATGGTATGGATATATATTACATACACCCTGTACACGTTACAGAGAAAACACTTAGATGGAGATAAAGAGTCTTTTGCTTTAATACTTGTTAATCTAATAAAACCTAACTCCTAGCACTTGAGTTATACAAACTACAGGGTATTGAAAAAACAACATACAAACTTCCAGGAGGTAGGCAGAGGATGATATTCCAAAACATTCCATTGAAAACAAACATGGAAACATGGACATGACTGTTTAGTGAGCATGGGGTTTCATTTTTGGGTGATGAACAAGTTCTAGAACTAGATAGCACTAATGTACAATAGCTATGTACTAAATGCCTTTTTGAATCGCACACTTTAAAATGGTAAGTTTTGTATGTTGTACATTTATCAGAATAAAAAAATTTTGATAAACAAAAGGGCTCCTGTTTAAAAAGGAAGAGTTTAAATTTATTTGTTATTCTTTAAGTATGAACACAGAATCTACATAAAGACTTTTTTGGTGAACGGCTTCAGAGATTTTAGTGTTAACAAATTAAAACTAATTTTTCTTTCCCTTGAAACTAACCAATAATCATTGATTTAAACTCCCTCTCCACAAGAAAGACAAGACTAGGCAGAGTCCTGAAGCTTTGCTCTTCTTTCACCAGCGAGATTTGGCCACGAGCCTTTACACCTGCAAGACTGCAAGGAGCCAGCAAGGGTAGCTCATGTTTCACTACTAAAGTTACCCTTTAAAAATAAATACACACATGAATGAAAAACAATTTGGATGGCCTTTCATTTTCCTTTAAGTGATTAAATTCCAAGTCCTTTTCTTATAAGCACGTGATGACAAAATGGTATCAACCTGGTTTTGAGGGCAAGAAGTTTCCTTCCCGATGGCTGTGCCCTCATCATAATGGAAACATTCATTTCGAGACTTTAAAATCCCATCCCAGAAGACCTGGGCAGGAACATCAGCAAAATGATTGCAACAGATGTTGACATTTCTCCAACATTTCTGGAAAATGCCTGTTGGACCCATTCACAGGTTTTGCTACTCAGAGAATAACAGCATTTTGGTGGATCTCTTTTTCTAGCATGCAAAATTCAGCCTACTTTGTTATCCACTTTGACATCCACATTGCCTGTGACATGGAGCTTATTTTAAATAATTCAGGCAATATGATGGCTCACATACACTAGAAGGCCACTAGGATCCTTGGTTAGTTCTCTTAGGAATGCTGGTCAACTACAGAAGAAACACTATGACATGAATAGCGTGGAATCTGCACTTTTGGCCTCCTTCTCTGTGGCCTCCAGTACCCACTTCTGCATACTGGGGATTAACAAATTGTACATTTGCTAGGGAAGTGAAGAAGGCAGATGAAAGCAAAGTATAGCCTTCATCTAGTATTGGTGTATTTACAATGATTTCATTTTAGGATTTGTGCACCTTCCAATAGGATTATCAATTATTTATTTATAATATACAGTACTTAGCACACAGTTTTCTTATAAATAATTTTGAAAAATCACTAGGTATTTTATTTTTGTATCTCACATTTCAGCTTGAGTTAATAGCCAGTTGTGGGTTGGGGAGAGGTGGGGATAACGAGCACCAGAAATCATACTCACTTGGCCAAATAAGTCAGATTATACAACTGATTTTGATATGTCAAGATGCCACCTTATGTTTAATGAAAGTTCCATTTTAATAATAATATCTGGGTATATTTATCAGATAAAAAACATAGCAAACTAGACACTAAAACACTAATGTGATTAATTCCATCCAATTTTTCCAGCTAAGGGCTAAAATGATAATGTTAAGAGAGAAAAACAAAACAATACAACCGTCCATCCATTCTCCAAACCTGGATGACTGTATCTTTTTTAAAAAATCATTATATTGACCGGGAGGTGGAGGGAGGGTGGGGTGAGAAGGAGGAACCGATTACAAGGATCTACATATAACCTCCTCCCTGGGGGATGGACAACAGAAAAGTAGGTGAAGGGAGACATCGGACAGTGTAAGATATGACAAAATAATAATTTATGGATTATCAAGGGTTCATGAGGGAGAGGGGAGCAGGGGAAGGAGGGGGGAAAATGAGGAACTGATGCCAGGGGCTTGGGTGGAGTGCAAGTGTTTTGGGAATGATGAGGGCAATGGATGTATGAATGTGCTTTACACGATTGATGTGTGTATGGATTGTGATAAGAGTTGTATGAGCCTCTAATAAAATGATTTTTAAAAATCATCATATTGGGGGCTCTTACAGCTTGTATAACATTCCATACATCAATTGTATCAAGCATATTTGTACATATGTTTCCATCATCATTTGACTATATCATTTTTGTAAGAAGCCCAGACTCGAGAACACAGCACAGAAAATGAACTGAAGTCAGGGGCTGGTAATGGTAGCTTGCACATAGACTTAATTATAGTGTTCTCTATTATCAACACTGTAATTCATTAACCTGACTTCTTATAGGCCTGGTGGGGAGGCTCAGTCACTACGTGAACTACATAAGATAATTGAATTAAAAAGATTCCTCACCAGATCTATTTTAACATCTCATTACACTGGGTTGTAAAATCAGTTTTTTATTAGCTCAATTGTTCAGGTGACTTTTTAGAGCTGATAAAGTTATTAAAATATACACATTTGTCCAAAGAGAGAAGGGTCACTTCATCAATTCAGCAAAAGCCTATCCAGATAGTCCAATTTAAAGACACCTCAAACATACTCTTTCCCAGTGACATCTGAGAAGCTTTCTAGTGTGTTAACAGCAGTGGAGGGGAGGGTAAAAGAGGAACACAGACAGCAAATCTGCTGCTGCAGCAACTCACCTCTCCCAAGGTCTGTGGCCGGCTGGCTTTCTGTTTTTCTGTCCCAGTCCCTGTTGTGAGGCCAGTGTCTGAAATCCTCACCGTGGTTGGGGTGGAGCTGCCAGTAGTGACCACAGCTGTAGAAGCCACCATGCTCTGGCTAACTTGTTCCAGTGTTTTTCCTGCTTCTTTGTTTTCAGCTCCAACCTCTGTGGCCAAAGGTGTTTGACCTGTGGCTGCAGAATATGGAGTGAAAGGTACAGGTGTGTCCCCACTGACAGGTTCATCCTGCACCACTAGAGTCCTGCCGTTTTCTTTGGTGTAAGTGGCAAAGCGAATGTTGCGATTCATCTGGGGAACAAACGTAGCCGGTGGCTGCTTGGCTCTCTGATCCAGTACTGACTCTCCTCCTTTCCAAGGACCTCGGCTCGCCTCACTTCCATCGCTCCCATTACTGTCTACTTCTCCCCTGTCTCCTTTTAGTTTCTTTGACGCAGGGTCACACCCAGAGTCTGAAAGGCTTTTCCTCCTCCGGCCATCTTTCCCCTCTACACTCTCTCTTTTCTTCTTTCCTTTGGAAGATTTCGCTGCTTTTAATGTACCTCCCTACAAAACAAAATTCAAAAACGATTTATTACATGGGACCTACCATTCCGTGAAAATCATAAACCATTAGCTTTTCCCCATCTTAAGAAGCAGTCAAATTACACAGATTTCTAGTTTTAAGACATTCTCTTTGTCCCAAAGTTCCAATCTCCCTGTGACTCAATTTACATGCCAGCTCCCCACCCACTGCCATTCAAGATAATGATTACTAGCGGTTAGTTCATTTAGAAAACCTTTATCTAAATAAAATGCACTACTTCTTCAAATGGACTTTAAAACTTAAAAAAAATTATGCAGTTTCTTTTACAATGTAGACTATAAGACTGGCAGCTCATTTGTCTCTCAATTTAAAAATCTTTTCTATTAACATATTTTTCTCCTTGTTTGACAGAAATTTGCATTTCATGCACTGAAATATAATTAGCTCCTCTATCCAGAAGAAGTCATTAAAAACTGGGGAGAACTTAATTATTTGTTGACCAGCAGAAAATAGAGTGCTCACCTACCTTTTCCACCTCTGAGGGTTAATGGGAAGCTACTATCCCACTTTTAGTGCCTATTGCCATCTGGGGGGGGGGCTTGCATAACTCTGTGAATCTGAAGAAACAGACCTCACTCCACTAACACCACCAGAGGCCTGATGGGACATATGTATGCCACTAACTGCATCAGAATACAAATATTATCTCAAAAAAAAAAGAAAAGGTGTTCCCCATTTCATTCAAAATGCCTTTTTAACTGAAAACACATTGAACAAAAAACTCAAAGTAGAAAATAGTTTTCTCTTGAAACAGCTAACGATAGTAAAATCAGTATTTGTGAGTCTGTGGCCGAAGAAAAAGTTAGAATTACTTTCTCATAGACACTTTAGTGACTCAATCTACAGATCTTACTTCAAAGCAATAGAAATGGGTGGGGATAGGGTAAAATGCAGGCTTTCAGAAGCCAAACTGCTAACTCTGTTATTTCTTCAGTAATCTCATAAAATCTTACTTATGCTTTGAGAAGCCAGACAATGTGAAAGGATACAGGATTAGAAGAATAAGTGCCATGTCTAAATACACTGTCATTAAAAGGATAAAGGCTAGGGGGCAGCAGACACAGCTATCATTGTCTCATGCAATGTCCGATGGTAAAAACTATTATCAGGAACATTCTTAGTGTATATCCCACCATAAAGTAGGGTTAGCTTTTATGCAGATAACATGTGGTGGTGTGGTAATAAGCTAGCGATATATGGTTATTTAGCTAATCGTATTTATTAATGTAATTAATGGACTTTTATTACCCTTGCATGTTTAGATTCTTTGAATAGATCTGTCTTTATAGCAATCATTATAACTGTTATAACTGAGATGTTCCCAAATTTTATCTTCCTGATTCTAGCTTCTATATTTTTACATTTTTGGAGTGCTTTCATTTCCATCTTTTCTTGTTTAATCACCTTCTCCAACTTTTAACCAAAGCTCTAGATTTATTTAGGTTTCTACCACATTTTGTTAATATTATCTAAGTCTCTAAATCTTTCATTCAATAACTAGTTTTGTTTGCCTAGTATTTTTAATTGATTTGCTTTAAAACATCCTATCTTTTCTTTAACCTCTATCAATGACCAGTTTTCCATGTTGTAAATTTAAAAAGTGCTACCACGGAAATTTCTTTTTTTGTTTACTCATCCACACTAACACTTAAAGATGTTGAGGTGACCATGAGTCTCTGAGTTACTGTAAAACCTGGCAAAACTTTCATAATTGTCCAGTAAAACCAGTGAAAGCCTGAGCATGTAGAAGAAGGAAACTTGTCTGCTAGTAGAGAACAACAGAAAAGTTCCAACTGCATTCTGTCAGAGGTAGGAAACTTGTGGAAAGACCCACAAAAACAATGCAGAGTTGTTGAGTTTCAACTCTCACAATATCTCCGTACTTTATTAGTTAAGATAAAACTCACATCATGGCAAAACTGAAAAGGAAAAAACCAACATTTGCTCAAAGCCACAGTACCAGCTTCTAATTCAGCCAGCTAATTTGCAGAGCCTGGCTCATAGCAGCCTCCTACCATTATTCTCTGAGTCATTATTACTTATATGCATTTCCTACTGGTGTGAGCTACTCACATGGGAGAAGGTAGACTGGGACACAAAGAACAGTCAGTGCTTGCTTTTGTGGCCAGCTGTGCAGTAGTAGCTGGCATATTAATAGGCGATGAATGAATGCATGAAATAAGAGACTATAAAAGAGGCCTTAAAACACTGTCAAAAGAATAGTTTTCTTCAGCCATGAAAATACACTAAAAAGATATCCTACAGGATTATTTCACTCTATTATACATACGGCCACCATGAGTCAGAATTGACTTGACAACTAAAAAATTCAGGAGTAAAGAACTATTAAATGTGTTCCTGTTCCTACTCTGATCTTGTTATTAAGTCAAGCATGATTGGGTAAAGATTATAAGGGAGGACTATATCAAGCCAACATCATACACATGCTAAGATACTTTAAGGAATATATAGACAGCTGGACGTAATTTCAAGAAATTCACGAAAGATTTATTGATTGGAAAATGTTTTTAAAAATAGTAAAAAATAATGAAAGTAAGAGCCCAAACTTGGTGAAGTGAGATGTTGAAGGTAGCAGTCAAGAATAATTTGGAAATTTTGTATTACAATTGATGTGGTATCATTGTCTGAGCTTCCCTTCCCACTACTAATATGAAGAATGAACCCAAAAGCTTCCCAGAGAACAATGTCTCATATTTTTCCCAATCTAAGAGAATAATTTCCCTATTAGATGTCTTAAGGGAGAGATGAGAAAACGCTAACTCTTGGTTTCCTTATGCTGGACTAGTAATACCAGAAGGGGACAGGGAGGGGGAGGGAGAAAGGGAGAATTGATCACAACGATCAACATAAACTTCCCACCCCACCCCAGAGGAAAAAAAAAAAAAGAATCTTATGCTCTATGAGGCCAGGCACCCCAAGCCTATGATGATTTGTGAGTAAATCAAGAGTTAGCCTGGTTTACAATAATTGTGGAGTACTCTATTGTGTGCTGAGCACTGAACTAGACACTTGCCAGAATGCGATTCTTTTTGGGAATAAAGAATACAGACTCCCTCAGAGCTCACTACCATCTAATACAGGCAGGGGGGTGCAGGGGACGACAACACACGTCTGGTTCATAGGCCAGATAAAGCTTGAGAAATCTTCAATACTAGCTATTATCACGTCTCACCAAAACGAAAGTTTCAGCCACCATCGTAGGGGTGAGTTAATTAAATGTTTGACCAATTTAAAGGCTTGAAAATAGAAAAGCGGCCATATAGCTGAGAAGCAACAAAGCCCACAATGAAGTACTCTAGCCTCTGTGCCTGTGTGATCATGAGGTGTCGATGGGATCAGGTACCAGGAACCAAAGATCTAAAACAAAACAAAAATCTCATCAATGGGAATGAGCGGGAGAGCAGAGTGGAAATCTAAAGCCCGTCAGTAGTCAACTGGGCTCCCCCTGTCAGAAGGGCCACAAGAAAGAGACACAACCTTCCTCTAGTTCTTTAATGCTTTCTCCCCACCACGATCATGACCCCAATTCTATCTTACAAATGTGGCTATACCAGATCATGTATACTGGTTCAGATAAGAGCTCGCAACACAGGGAATCCAGGACAGATAAACCCCTCAGGACCAATAAGGGGAGCAGCAATACTAGGAGGGAAAAGGAAAGGGGGGTGGATTAAGGGGAACCTATCACAATAATCGACATATGGCCCCCCTCTTAGGGGGACGGACAGCAGAAAAGTGGGTGAAGGGATACAGCAGTCGCTGTAAGACATAAAAAAAAGGGAAGAATTTATAAATTATTAAGGGGACATGGGGGAGAGAGGGGAAGAAGGGGGTGGGGGGAAAATGAGGAGCTGATACCAAGGGCTCAAGTAGAAAGAAAATGTCTTGAAAACTATGATGACAACGTTATGTACAGATGTATTTGACACAATGGATATTGTATGAATTGTGGTAAGAGCCCACAATAAAAAAAAAAAGTTTAACCAGTATGGCCAGTATGATGTTAGAAATATCCAAATGGCCCTTGGTAGAAAAAAGGTTCCCCACCCTGAACTAAAGGAAAGAAAAAGAGAATTTAGCTTCTCTTTTATTGTTTGTTAATGGATAGGCCATGAATGTTACCACTACTTAAAACAGCTTTCATTGACTTCTATACATTTTAAATATACCTGTCCTGGGAAAATATACAAAGAAATCACTAGGAGCAAAATGTTGAATGTACTGATGATCTTCTCTGTAAACCTTCACAAATTAACAACAAAAAGTTTAAAACCCCCAATCTAAGAACAATCAGTTCTTATGCCATAGCCCTGCTTGCTGCTCACCCTGATGAGGAGATCCCTGAATTTATTGGTGCTATAGCAAAGTGTTTCAAAGAAACTAGATGATGCGCAGCTATCAGAAAGAATAGCATGTAGGGTCTTAAAGGCTTATCTTCAAACAAGCATCCATCTAAGTGAGGCAGCCATCAACTAAGTCCACATGGAAGCATCATACTAGCTTATGTGATTCTAGGATTTGTAAATAATAAAATTCAAATCCGAAGGACGGAATGGGATCAAACCTTAAATGAACACCTGGTTTGCAGAAGGCTATGGATGACAGTGGAAGCCCAAAATCCATTTGCAGGGTCCACACGAGTTAAGCCTCTAGTAAATTCCCTCTGAATAGTGAAGGGATATGAATAGCCTTGTTATCAGAGAACATTGTAAAGTTGACTATGGTAGATGTAGTCAGGTTAAAATGTAATATTATTTGATAGCCCCTTTGACCTATTTTAAAGTTATTTCAGTTAAAAAAAAATTGAAGGGGAAATACACGTGGATTATGCCTCTGGTGAATCTCTTCTGATCATAGTCCAAGGTTGTGAATATTTGTCTTGCTGTGGCAGCTACATAGTCTGTCAATCAGGTCATAGCCAGTTTAGGCCTCTGTGTAGGCATGGCCTTCTCCTGAGGATTCTGGGAACTCCTGTCTTCCTCCCAGGAGGCGGGATACACACTCTTCCTGCGAGACATTCCTGATGACGAGCCAGATGGAGCTACGCTAATGGAGCCAGAGCCCTGGAGCTGGAGGAGCCCCATGAAGACCCATGCCAGAGCTGATGCTTCCACCATTGGATCCAAGAGACTTTCCACCCACTGGCCTGTGATCTTCCTGCATTTGGTGTCATTGCATGTGTTGCTTGAGTCTGAAAAGGACTTTATAGACTGGTATCGGACATATGGGCTAATATTGGACTTATGGACTTGATCTGGACAGGACTGGGGGGGTGTTTTCTCAATATACAATTACTCTTTGATATAAAGCTCTTTCTTATATACGTGACCGTCTATGAATTTGTTTCTCCAGTCAACCTGGACTAACACACTTGCTACATGCAGAGTGCATTGGAAAGTGTATTATTGCAGATACAGTTAGGTTAAAATTTAACAACATAGCATTTGATCTCTCTTTTGGTTCATTTTAAATTTGATTAAGTTTTTAATATTTTCTGTTTTCTTTTCTAATGAGGTATTTCTCTGTTTTACTTTGTTATTATTGTTAGTTTGTTTTTGTGTGTATGTTTGGATATGTCTTTCAGAACTTGAAATGCAGGTTAGAGACAATAACTGGATTAATGATTTATTTGAGAAATGGCAGGGAGATGGGGGGGGAGATAGGGAGCTAATAACAATGAGTATGAGAAAGAAGAAAATGTTCTAAAATTGATTGTAGTGATGAAGTGATGATAGTACAACTCTTCTTAATATGATTAGACTAGTGACTTGTATGATATGTGAATTAGATGCCAATAAATAGTTTGGGCTTAAATTTTAAAACCACTAGGGAACATAGCCATGATTAAAATTGTTTCTCTTGAAACTATTATCTTGTAACTGGACAGGCACGAAGCAAGCAGGAAATGTACAGTGGCCAATGCTAAATCTCAAAGGTGATTAACAAGATAATGCAAGCTTGTGAGTCTACTCAAGAGACTCAACTCATTACTGTACCTCACTCTGAGGTGACGAGCTGTCCATCAGCATCACGTGGATCAGCCTGGGATCCACCGACTTGATCTCACCACTCTAGGACAGGTGCAGTATAGCAAAGAATATACAAAAGGGGTGGAGAGGAAAAAAACAAGGTATTTAAGACCTTAGTCACCAAAGATATAATTTATTTATTTTTCTAGTCTATACAATTATCTCTTTTTTCCTACTAGAACAAAAGTTCCAAGAGAACAGGAATTTCTGCCATCTCACTCACTGTGATGACAGTAATGCCTAAAACAATATCTTAAATACAGTAAGCATTCAAGTACTTGTTAAATGACGAAAGAACGTACCATATAAACTCGAGTATAAGCCGACCCGAATATCAGCTGAGGCACCTAAGTTTACCACAAAAACTGCATAAAAATGTGCTGAAAAACTTGGGTTTACACGAGTATATACGGTAGTCAATATCCAATGTCACTTTTAAGGATGTCAATTTCAAGCCCTGCATTTCTAAAACCTTTCCATTTTGTATATCATGGACACCAAAAGCCTCTAAAGCCAACAATCATGAAAAGCATTACTGTAAAAGAATAAAAATATTTTAGGGGGGGATTCATTTGACAAAAAGTATCAAGTGTAATGCGCTTATCTTTTGACCTAGAAATTTACTCTAATAAATAATGTGAAACAGTATACAATTATATATGCTCAAGAATAGTTTTTATTATTTATATTAGTGAAAATACTGGCAATGATTTAAAGGTCCACCAATATTAAATTAGTTATAATACATCTATTCAGCAAAATATTACACATCTAAACAGAATGAGGTAGATCTCTACATATATTTAAGACAGTAAGATATCTATAGTATACAATTACGTTTAAAAGGTAAATTTTGAACTCTATGTATCATAAGCTACTGGAGGATACTTTATATATTATGTATCATATAAATCTCATTGCCACTGAATGGATTCTGACTCATAGGATAGGAAGAACTGCCCCTGTGGGTTTCTGAGAAGGTAACTCTATATGAGAATAGAGAGCTTTGTCTTTAACCTGAGGAGCAGCTGGTGGTGTCAAACTGCTCAGAAGTCCGAAGTGTAATCAATTACGTCGCTAGGGTTCCTACATCGTATAAACACAAAACTCCAAAATTCATTGCCAAAGAGTTTATTCTAATTCATAGCAACCCTAAAGGACAGGGTTGAACTGCCTGCCCCCATGGGTTTCCAAGGCTGGTGATTTTGAACTGCCAACCTTGAGATTAGCAGCTCAACACCTAACCAATACATCACCAGGTTACATCATTATATAAACAGATGAAATATTATAGACACACATGCAGACAAAATTCAAGGGACTTCAAGAGCTCATGGAAAAATGGAAATAACATAATAATAGAATTGTTACACAAACTTTTTTAAGTCGCCTGTATTTGAAATATAAGATACTACTGGAGAGGGGGCAATATTGGCCAAGGGGAGGGTTGGCTTGCAGTATTACTTTATATACATGTACATTATTTTAAAAAATCTAAATGAAACTCTTATCATTTTAATATTTTTAGAAAAACTCTGTAAATCAGTAAAACACATATAATTTGTGTGTATATATACATGTATATATATATATATATACATATATATAGCGAGAAAGCCAGAAAGCAATTCAAAAATATTACAAACACATAGAGCTTTGCCTCAAAACATTCATCTACTGTTTTTCCTCAAAAATTCATTCTCCAGATATCTCTAATTAATGTGTTCTTACTAAGGTAGAGTGGCAGAAGTATTGTAGAAGCAATTGCTAACTGACAAGGCTTTTAATAGCTACTTTTATAAATATAAGACAAAATAATAACATCACCTTACATGTTTATATTGTTTGACAAATTTCAAAGCACTTTCAACTACATTATGTCAGGCCTCAAAACTGTATTCTCAGGTCAGTGGAAGTTTACATTAATTATCTGAATTTACAGATGAGAAAACTAAGTTTAAGAAATATGAGCTGCATTTCTCAATGATACAGCCATTATGTGATATAGAACCAAGGATGGAACCTTTATCTTTACATGTATGTAAATGCTCTTTTTCTACACCATCCACTGGCAGTACATAACACAGACCCTCACCTCGGTTACAGACACATCCATAAGACGGGTGATAGAATCTTGATGGTTTACAACACCATAGAGCCAACATTCTTCCCCCTCTGGCTGGTATACTTTGACCCTGTGACCTTGAACACTGTAGGGACCTAAAGGAGAGATCCATCAGTTTTCAATATTTTTTGCTAAGCAATATTTCACAGTATTTCTAAAAGCAGAAGGAAAGTGATATGGAATAAACATTTTTGCCCAGTGACTTTTATAAATCTAAATTATCTGAAACGTCCTTAGAATCTCCTAGGCCCCTGGTTCCATCTTGTGCGAATCCTTCAATTCAGGAAGTAATGTACTAATGTTGTCGTTAGGTGCTGTCAAGTTGGTTTTGACACACAGCACCCCACTGTACAACAGAGAAAACACTGCCTAATCCCATACCATCTTCAAAATTGTTATGCTTGAGCTCACTGTTTCAGCTACTGTGTGACTCTAACTCCCCTCTACTACTTTATCAAGCATTATGTTCTTTTCCAGGACTGGTGTCTCCTGAAATGAGCCCTCGTAGTGTAGTGGGTTACATATTGGGCTGGGAACTTCAAGATAAACAGTTCAAAACCACAAGCTAATTCGAGAAAGATGAGACTTTCCCATAAAGATTTAGTCTAAGAAACCCACAGGGGCTGTCTACTCTGTCCTATAGGGTCACTATGAGTCGGAATCAACTCATGGCAGTGAGTTTGGTTTAGTTTCTTTTGATAACATGTCCAAAGTATAAGACAAAATCTCCCCATCCTTGATTCTAAGGAAGCAGAAAATTCTGGATGGACTTCTCCCACGACAAAATTGTTTGTTCTTCTGGCAGTCCTGGGCACTTTCAATAATCTTTGCCAACTCCATATTTACTCCACAATTCATGTAGTCTTTAGTCTCCCTTATTCAACTTTCACATGCATATGAGGTAAATGAAAATATAATGGTTGGGTCCAAGGCACCTTAAGTGACATTCTTACTTTAAAAAAAAACAAACATTTTATTGGGGTCTTGTGCAACTCTTAATCCATATATACATCCATTGTGTCAAGCACATTTGTACCTTTGTTGCTGTACATTTTTCCCCTCCCTCCCCGTGCCCCCTCCTTCACGAACCCTTGATGACTTACAAATTATTTTGTCATATCCTACACTGTCTGACATTTCCCTTTACCCACTGTTCTGTTGTCCGTCCCCCAGAGAAGGGGTTATATGTAGATCCTTGTGATCAGTTCCCCCTTTCTGCCCCTCCTTCCCTCCACCCTCTGGTATCACCACTCTCACTACTGGTCTTGAAGGGATCATCTGTCCTGGATTCCCTGTGTTTCCAGTTCTTATCTGTACTGGTGTATATCCTCTGGTCTAGCCAGATTTGTAAAGTAGAATTGGGATCATGATAGTAGGGCGGAGGGGAGGGGAGGGGAAGCATTTAGGAACTAGAGGAAAGTTGTATGTTTCATTGTTGCTACACTGCACCTGACTTGCTGGTCTCCTCCCCATGACCCTATTGTAAGGGGATGTCCAGTTGCCTACAGATGGGTCTTAGGTCCCCAATCTGTACTCTCCCTCATTTACAATGATCTGATTTTTTGTTTTTTGATGCATGATACCTGATCCCTTTGACACCTCGTTGATCACACAGGCTGGTGTGCTTCTTCCATGTGGACTTTGTTGCTTCTGAGCTAGATGGCCGGTTGTTTACCTTCAACCCAGTAAGACCCCGGACTATATATCTTTTGATGGCCGGGCACCATCAGCTTTCTTCACCACTTTTGCTTATGTACCCATTTGTCTTCAGCGATCATATTGACAGGGTGAGCTCACAATGATATGCTTTTTAGTTCTTTGATGCCTGAGACCTGATCCCTTTGACACCTCATGATCACACAGGTTGGTGTGCTTCTTCCATGTGGGCTTTGGTGCTTCTGAACTAGATGGCCACTTGTTTACCGTCAAGCCTTTAAGACCCCAGACGCTTTATCTTTTGATAGCTGGGCACCATCAGCTTTCTTCACATTTGCTTATATGTCTTCAGTGATTGTGTCGGGTAGTTGAGCATCAAGGAATGCCAGTTTAACAGAACAAAGTATTCTTGAACTGAGGGAGTACTTGAGTGGAGGCCCAAAGTCCATCTGCTATCTTAATACTAAACCTATAAATATATGCCCACAGATCTATTTCCTCATTCTCATATATAAATATATTTACATATGTACATGACTTCATTCTTTTCTCTATTTCCTTTTACTTTCCTCTTGTTCCACTATCATGCTCAGCCTTCATTTGTGTTGCAGTAATTACTCTCAGGTTACACCCTTGATCAAGCCTACCAGGCCTCCTACACCCTCCTCACCACAGATTTTGGAGCACTTGGTCCCTTGTCCCTGGGTTTCTTAACACCACTTCCTTTC
>NW_022111373.1:976533-982605 GCF_000313985.2 Echinops telfairi
GCCCTTTGTGTTTTGCCTCGGTGTGGTGGGATCAGATGGGGCGGAATTCCCACACTGTGTCCCCAGTGTTGTCCCCTGTAGGGCTATGGGTCAGTGAGGGATATCGTGCCTTGTAGTGGGGCCGGCCATATAGTCTTTTCTGTAGATTGGCTGCTCTGAGCGGGGATATCATCCTCAAGGCTTGGTGGGCCAGGATGTGCTCTAGTCTCTCTTCCTCCCCCTTCATTTGCTCCCGTGTGCTCTGATCAGACATGTCCCTCTCCCTCAGCTGCAGCTTCAGTGCTGTCCTCTGATATAAACCCTTCTGGAGAGAGGGGTAGGTGTCCACATAGTTGGGATTGGGGCCAGGCTCTCGAAATGGTTACACTTCAAGACTTTATCATTATTTGATGTCTTGACTGCTGCTTCCCTGAGCAATGATTGTGAATCCAAGCAAAATGAAATCCTAAACTTCAATCTTTCCTCCATTTACCATAACTTAACAGTCCAGTTGTAAAAATTTTGAATTTCTTTAGAAGGGAGTTGCAATCCATCAGCAAGTCTTCAAGTTCTCCTTGCTTTCAGAAAACAAGGTTGGGTCATCCGCATACTGTAAATTATTATGATGCCAAGTTCTTCTTCATATAGTCAGCTTCTTGGGTTATTTGCTCAGCATAGAGATTAAAGAAATACAGTGAAAAGATACAACCATGATACACATTTTTCCTGATTTTAAACCCATATAGTATTGGTGTGTTCTTGTCATATAACTGCCTCTTCTAGCTAGTCATAATTCCTTATGTGCTGTATTCTAAGGCAGGATTTTATGCCTGTGGCTACAATCCCATTATGGAAGGTTTTCTCTATTATATTAATGGTTAGGATTTGGGTGGAATTAAGATCTGATTTTAGTAGAAGGTGTGAACCAAGTCACACTGTTTCCTTAGAGTAGTGGTTCTCAACCTTCCTCATGCCGCGACCCTGTAATACAGTTCCTCATGTTGTGGTGACTCCCAACCATAAAATTATTTTCAATGCTATGACAAAATAATAACTTACAAATTATTAAGGATTTATGAGGGAAGGGGGAGTGGGGAGGGAGGGGGAAAAATGAGGAGCTGATGCCAAGGGCTTAAGTGAAGAGCAAATGTTTTGAGAATATTGAGGGAAACGAATGTGCAAATGTGCTTTACACAATTGATGTATGTATGGATTGTGATAAGAGCTGTATGAGCCCCCAGGAAAATGATTTATAAAAAAACAAACGAAAAACCCAAAAAATAAAAAATAAATATTTCCTTTAAATGTAAAAAAATATATATTTTTTTCATTGCTATTTCATACCTGTAATTTTGCTACTGTTATGACTCAGGCAACCCCTGTGAAAGGGTCGTTTGACCCCCAAAGGGGTCAAGACCCACAGGCTGAGAACCACTGCCTTAGGGGGTCTCTTTAGACTCTAGTAGAGGGTGTGATTTGAACATCACCCTTTGTTTCCTTGAGGGTATAGTCCGCTAAAAGACAAAACATACCTCCATCAAAGCCATCTCTTTTTCCTGACCACGCTTTGGTAGAAGTAAGAAGACCTAGGCTTTGGACTCTGCATTTGGTTTGCCTTTGCCTAACCTTCAGATTTGGGACTTACCAGCACCCACAACCAAATGAGACATTGCCTTAAAGTTTCAGGAGTTTCTGTGGGGCATTGCAGTGAATCACGAACCAAAGGACTTGAAGGAATGTATTCAGGAAGGAGTAGAGGAAAAATAAAGAATAGCATCTTGGATATTTAGGGCATCTTTAATTTCCCATTCTTTGTGCCTAGTCTGGTATTAATTCTTCTGAAATAAACTATTACCATAGCGTCAGAAGTGGTAACGAGTACCATGAAGTGTTCTGGAATTCTGTTGACTTTCAATGTGATGTAGAGTTTGTTATGATACACTCAGTCAAATACCTTTCTATAGTCAGTAAAACACAAATAAACATCTTTCTGGTCCACTTTGCGTCAAGATCCAACTGATGTCAGCAATACTATCACTGGTGCTATGTCCTCTTCCGAATCTGTCTTGAGTTTCTGTCAGCTTGATCTACTGCTCTAAGCACTGTTGAACTATCTTCAGCAAAATTTATTTGCATTTGATATTAATGATAGTTTGATAGTTTTCAGACTTCTGGGTCATCTGTATTTAGAATGGGCACAAATCTGGGTTTCTTTCACTTAGTTGGCCAATAGCTGCCTCCCAAATTTTTTGACACAGACCAGTTGAATGCTTCTAGTGCTTCAGATGCTTGATGAAACATTTCAATTGATATTTCATCAAGCTGCACTGAAGACATTAATGAGAAGCCAGGCTCAAAGAATTTATGGAAAAAAATTAATGTAGAAAGGGAAAGAAAGCTTAGAAATTAAAAACTAAATGTACTATGGAAATGTACTAGATACTTGCTGTGCACATGAGAAGAATGGGAGGCCCTTCACTAAGGGCACTATTAATAAGTTCAGTGACTGTGGAAGTGATAAATAACCATTTGTATTCTGCAATTTTGCTTTCAAATAACAGTGGGTAGAAAGTTCAATTTATGGGGTGCCAGCCTCTGCACTAATAATAGTCTGAACAAATATAGCACCTGTCTTCCTAGGACCACAGAGCTTCAAAGACATTTAACAGTTGGTAATGCTATCCTGAAATTTCAGCGGGACCTCCAAGATGGACAGTTCCTCTCTCCTTCCCATATGTCTTTGTACACTTAAGACTATATCATTACTTCTGATTATTCTTTCTTGGAGTTATAATTAAGCTTCCTTAATTTTTCTCTGAATATTCACATTCCTACCCATTATTCTGTCCATACTCACTTTTCTTCTACCCTCCTATCAATTTTCCCTCATTTTATTTTTTCTTCCATAACTTTCCTTATTAAATATAATTTTATCGATACTTTCCTCCTCAAATAGATCAGTTTTCCTACCTTTATACCTGTTTAAATTTGTTTTTACCAAAGACACTATTTCACTGAAAACTATGGTTACAATGAAGCCCAGAAAGAAAGTGAAGCAGACATCCCACATGAAGGGAAATAAAAATAAACAGTCTGCCTTCAGTCTAGAATCCTGGGCAAACCTTGTATCTGCACTGAAAAAAGCTTGGTTGTTTCCGTTCTTAAAAATAATATATTATGGGAACTGGAAACAGAGAATCCAGGACAGATGAACCCCTCGGAACCAGTGGTGAGAGTGGCGATACGGGGAGGGAAGAGGAAAGGCAGGGGTACAAAGGGGGAACCCATTACAAGGATCTACATATAACCTCCTCCCTGGGGGATGAACAACAGAAAAGTGGGTGAAGGGAGGCGCCGGGCAGTGTAAGATATGATAAAATAATAATTTATAAATTATCAAGGGTTCATGAGGGAGGGGGGAGGGGGAAAGGGGTTAGGAAAATGAGGGGCTGACTCCAGGAGCCCAACCGGAAAGCAAGCGTTTTGAGAATGATGAGGGCAACGAATGTATATGTGTGCTTCACACAACTGATGTGTGTGTGGACTGTACACTTGATCTTAGCCAAAAGGCCGAGAAGCGATATGTGTGTGGACTGTAATAAGAGTTGTATGAGCGCCAATAAAATGATTTTAAATATATATATATTAATGTGAATTACGTTGTGGAAATGTTACTTTATGAATATACTTTGCATTAGAAGTTGTTATTTATTGGTGTTTAACAAGTCTTTATTCTTTGAGAACCATACACCATAAATTTAATTAGGACGAGTTCCTGATTATATTCCCAGTGCCTTGGCATGTGTCTAGTGCATGTTAAAACCTTAAACAAACAAACAGACAAAAAGAAATTCACTGCAATTGAGTGAACGCTGACTCATAGCAACCCCTTGTGCATTTCCAAGACTGTAACTGTTGAATGGGAGTAGAAAGCCCAAGTTTCTCCTAAAACCCTTAATATATACTTTAAAAATAAAACTTACAATAACTATGTATTATAAAATACAGTATTAAGAGGAAAGCCTGCTTTAGTGAGATCTCATTTGTCCAATCTATCTTAGAGATCTTGTTAACTTGAAATACTCTAACTTTATTCACAAAAAAAGAAATATGTACAAATTCTATCACTCTCAATATTCACCAAACACTTGATTCAGAGTTTAAGACAAATGACTCCTTCTGTCTTACCTCGGCTGAATATCTCTTGTAGTTTTTGGTCACCAATCAAAGCATTAACTGTTTCTCTCAGTGCAGCATGTTCCAAAAGAACCTGGTTTTGGCTATCTGTTCCCATCTGGTAAAGATAAAGGAAGAAAACGGAACATTAAAATGATTATCAATAACACCTAACCAGATGATAAAAATCATACCCCTAAGGAGCTCTGTATCAGCATTTGCCAAAGAATGTTCTCTAGAACTCTACTTTCCATAAGATGCTATGAAAGAAACTATGCATTCAGTCTAGGTTGTAGTTTATATTATAACTTTTTACATAAATAGCATACATAGTAAAAGTTCTGGGAAATCACATAGCAAAAATACCTGTTTTTGCCAGCGTTTTCCCATACTTACTTGACCACAAACAATTTATTCCACATATGTCTTTTTATTTATTTTGGTATTTACTTATCTAACATTCTGAGTGTCTTTAACATATAGAGAGCAAGATTATAAAGATGATTAAAGGAAGGAAGGTTGTTGCCTTTGAGAGGAATTGAGACATATCAACAAGAAATCCACATCAGTACCCCCAAAGAACACAAGTAAAACTCCTCCACACCTCCCACTTTTTACCTATGTCAGCAACATTTCAACTGAGAAACAAATACTTCACTATACAAGAATAAACTAAAAACAACAACAAACCCCACCCCCCCATCTCAACTTTCTACCTTCTTTAAATTCTGAAACTCTTAACTTGGATGTTAGTTTACTTAAGTGACCAACTTTCACTTTCTCCTTGTAACTAAAGATATACCTAAGCTCTGACATTTTTCATGCTGCTTCAACTAGCTCAAATTCCTAGCCTGTTCTGCCACTGACATAATATGAGCCCCTTCAGACTTTAATTTACAGAACCAGTCACCTTAAGGAAGCCACTTCTTCTATGAAGACCCTTAGAATTATGGCCCTAAATTTTAGGTGAAGTGGGGGGGGGAGTGTACAAAGATGAAAGAAGCTTTAGCTACTAAATGTACTTTTCAAGGGAGTACAGAAACTGTAAAAGCTATATGGAAACGATTAGAGGAAAGTATCGATTTCAATACTAAAAAAAATCCCATATATTTATCAACAAAGAAATTACCAAGGAAAAAATAACAAGCTCAGAACTGGAGTACTTTTCTGTACCTGGAACAGATGTAATCCATTAGCATCTGACAAGAAACGAAGCTCTCGGTCCAAAAGGTATTCAACTGGAACCACAGAACCCAAACCCAGCTTATCTACTAAGGGAGTGAAAGTCTGTGAAATACAGTGAAAATAAATTAATTAGAACTTGCAAAAGAAAATAAATTCTAATTCAATTGAATCTCTAACACTGGAGAAAATATCCATCATCCATATTGTTTACGCTGGTAAATATAAACTAAAACATTCTCAACCTGCTATCTGTCCCTCAAATAATCAAAGGAAGGAAACTAGAATAGAAAGTCAGAGCAATAATCTTATTTTATGGCCAAAAAGGACAAGAGGAATAGGAAATTCCTCAATCTCTCTAGAGACCTGACTAATTTTGCCAGGCTTTAAGGAGGATAAATTATAGTCAATTCTCAGAATAAAGAGTTATACTTTCATTATCTCTAAAGTGCCTGACATTTTGGTGAGGTTTCTAAAATAATCATATAAATACTAATCACACGTATGAGGACATTTACACATTTAAAGACAAAACAGTGGGTGAAGGGATACAACAGATAGTCTAAGATACGAAATGATAATAACAATATATAATTGATCAAGGATTCACAAGGATAGGAGGGTGGGGAGGGAGGGGGAAAAAAAGAGAAGCTTATACCAAGGGCTCAAGTAGAAAATGTTTTGGAAATGATGATGGCAACATATGTACAAATATGCTTGATATAATTGATGTAT
>NW_022111373.1:983503-986556 GCF_000313985.2 Echinops telfairi
GGAGAGAAAATGTTTTGAGAATGATGTACAAATGCTAAAGCGCATACATACAACTGATGTGTGTATGGATTGCGATAAGTTGTATGAGCCCCTAATAAAATGTTTTAAAAAAAAAGTAATGATAATGGGGGAAAAAAATGTATCAAGGGCTGGAGACCCAAAGTCCAGTAGTAGGCCACTGGAGATCCCCTTGCAGGGGGGTCTCGGTGAGGAGATGAGCCAGTTAGGGTGCGATGTAGCAACGATGAAAAATACAACTTTCCTCTAGTTCCTAAAGGCCCCACCCCACCCCCACTATCATGATCCGAATTCTACCTTGCAAGTCTGGCTAGACCAGACTGGTACAGATAGGAATTGGAAAAACCCGGAATCCAGGGCGGATGATCCCTTCAGGACCAGTGGTGTGAGTGGTGATACTGGAAAGGTGGAGGGAGGGTGGGTTGGAAAGGGGGAACCGATTACAAGGATCTACATATAACCTCCTCCCTGAGGGACAGACAACAGAAAAGTGGGTGAAGGGAGATGTCGGACAGTGCAAGATATGACAAAATAATAATTTGTAAATTATCAGGGGTTCATGAGGGAGGTGGGAGCGGGGAGGGAGGGGAAAAAATGAGGAGCTGATGCCAGGGGCTTGGGTGGAGAGCAAATGTTTTGAGAATGATCAGGGCAATGAATATACAAATGTGCTTTACATAATTGATGTATGTATGTATTGTGATAAAAGTTGTATAAGGCCCTAATAAAATGATAAAAAAACAACAAAAAACAAATACAAACAAATAAAAAAGCTCTACATTTCTACACAACAAAAAAATAATGTATTAAAGGGCAAGACATAATTTAGGGGGAACCTAGAGTTCAGTTATTGACTAGATACCATAATTATAATCTAGCAATAAAATTCAAATCTGTTCCTACTCAATAAGGACTCTCACCAGGGCAGGCCACTGTGCAATAGGGACTCGAGTGCCCTGGAGAAGGACTGGATCCTTCCGGGGGGCCCACACAAGTGACCCTTCCAGCAGAAGCACAATAACTTCTTCAGCATGAACTTTAACCCAGGAGTGTTGCTTCCAGTTACAGCCATCAAATTCTACAAATATCTGTAAAAAAGAAAAGGAGTGTGAAGTCACATTTGGAAAAATCTCACACTGCAGCAACATACAAACAAATGTAAATCCCATGCTTTGGATAAAATGACTGGAAAAAGCCACTGCTTTTTAGCTTTTTATTGTGAATCGGGTGAAGCTTTACAGAGCAGGTCATCATGCATTTTACATTTAGTAATTCACACACATTTTGTTCCAATTCATCCATTGCAATCCCCTCAATGTAACATCACTTATACTCTCTCCCAGTGTTTCCTATCTCCATTCCTCCTTTCTTAATTAACCCTCTGAACTTTGTTCTTAGGTAAATGCTGCCCTGTTGATATTAAATGGCTAATTATTCTACCACAGGGGTGAGTTCAGTTCCAGACCTGGAGGGAGATTAAGGGCATTGTCTTAGGGATTCCACCTGTTCCTATCTGAACAGTAAGCCTGACCTCTTTTATGATTTTATATTTTATTGCACATCTTTCTTCCACTCTATGCAGTACCTTCAAGTGAGATCCTTTTCATAGTATCTACTAACTTGTTTTTAAGTTCTTTGAATGGATTTCAATAAAACTGATTATGCTTCAGTCGGAAAGTTAATTCTGAGCTCCACTATGAGAAGAGAAAAAAGAGGTATAGGAGCATGAGTTAACCAGAATCATTCAATAGCTTTAATTGTGTCCCTAACTCTTAGCGTCTGTTTCCTATTCACATCAACACATAGTCGCTGGGTGCTTTATGTAAACTACCCTGATAAATTCAGGAATATAGAGAGGAATCTGGCATAATTCTTGGTCTCAAGGAGTTCAGAATCTAATAGAGAAATATTTTACAATTCTATTGAAAATGACTATGCCTTTCTTGGATTTTTTTAAAGATAATTTTATTGTGGGCTCTTACAGTTCTTGTAACAATCCATATATCAGTTGTATCAAGCATATTTGTACATATGTTGCCATCATTATTTCTAAACATTTACTTTCTATTGAGCCCTTGGAATCAGCTCCTCTTTTTTCCCTCCATCTTCCCCTCTCACTTTCTTGACCCCTTGATAAATTATTATTATTTTCATATCTTACACCGACCACTTTCTCCCTTCCCCCATGGTTTTTGTTGTTTGTACCCCTGAGGGAGGGTGAGTGTGGTTACCTGTCGATCATTGCGATCAGTTCCCCCTTCCTACCCTCTTTTCCTCACCTTCCCCTTACCCTCCTGGTATCGCTACTCCCATTTCTGTTCCTGAGGGGTTTATCTGACTTGTAATTTTTTTTTTCTAAACACAATTGTAGTGTGCTTTCAGTAAAAGTCTACAAAGAAAATCAGGTTTTTATTTAGGATTAACTTTTTAAAAACAAGTGGTATATGTACATAGCACAAAATTTTAAAAGACAGGCACTGGGGGGTGGGGACCTCCCACTGCTGTTTGAGGATTTTTGAAGAGCCACTGCCAGCAGTGATCTCAGATCTGCTAGCTGAGGCATGTTGCAGTCATACCAGGGCTTTGCTTCCTCCAACAAGACACTCCACTTTTAAGAAATACTTAAGTAGACAAAGAGGTTTTGAAAAGGATTCATATTGAATGAAATATTTTAAAAAGAAATATTATGCTTAGATTTGGCTTTTTCCAGGTAACATTAGACTTCTGAACATGATTCAACAGAGAATGAAAAAGTTTAAACATGCATATAGGTATCACTATTTAGAAAATATATGTATAGGGCCGAACATACAGCTAGTTATTTAAGAAATTTGATTATCCACTGAACCGTGTATGTCCTATCTCATATTCAAACCATTTGTCGTGGTGTGCCCTGTCTCACAGTTCCCCATGTGTGTCAGGGTAGAACTCTATGAAGCAGTTTTTAAAAAAAATAATTTTATTAGGGGCTCATACAACTCTTATCACAATCCATACATACATCAATTGTGTAAAGCACATTTGTACATTCATTG
>NW_022111373.1:986656-995638 GCF_000313985.2 Echinops telfairi
CCTTGATAATTTACAAATTATTATTTTGTCATATCTTACATTGTCCAACGTCTCCCTACACCCACTTTTCTCTTGTCCATCCCCCAGGGAGGAAGTTATATATAGATCCCTGTAATTGGTTCCTCCTTCCCACCCTACCCTCCCTCCACCCTCCTGGTACTGCCACTCTCACCACTGGTCCTGAAGGGATCATCTGCCCTGGAATCCCTGTGTTTCCAGTTCCTATTTGTACCAGTGTACATCCTCTAGTCTAGCCAGATTTGTAAGGTCGAATTGGGATCATGACAGTGGGGGGAGGGCGGGGGAGAGAGGAGGAAGTATTTAGGAACTAGAGGAAAGTTAAATATTTCTTAGTTGCTACCCTGATTGGCTCATCTCCTTCCCGCAACCCTCCGTAAGTGGATGTCCAATTGCCTACTGATGGGCTTTGGGTCTCCACTCGGCGCTCCCCCTCATTCACAATGATATGATTTGTTGTTCTGATGATGCCTGATACCTGATCCCTTCAACACCTCATGATTGCACAGGCTGGTGTGCTTCTTCCATGTGGGCTTTGTTGCTTCTGAGCTAAATGGCCACTTGTTTACCTTCAAGCCTTTAAGACCCCAGCCGCTATATCTTTTGATAGCTGGGCACTATCAGCTTTCTTCACCACATTTGCCTTCAGCGATCGTATCGGGGAGGTGAGCACACAATGATATGATTTTTTGTTCTTTGATGCCTGATACTTGATCCCTTCTACACTTCGTAGTCGCACAGGATGGTGTGCTTCTTCCATGTGGGCTTTGTTGCTTCTGAGCTAAATGGCCACTTGTTTACCTTCAAGCTTTTAAGACCCCAGATGCTATATCTTTTGATAGCCAGGCACCATCAGCTTCACCCATTTGTCTTCAGCGATCGTATTGGGGAGGTGAGTACACAATGATATGATTTTTTGTTCTTTGATGCCTGATAACTGATCCCTTTGGCATCCTGTGATCATGCAGGCTGGTGGGAGCACAGTTCTGTAATACGCAAGGGGCAGCCATGAGTCACAGTTGACTCAAAGGCAACTAGTTTTTATCTTTAAAGAATTTTAGTTGGCTTTTAATAAATATATGTAATAAAATGGCAGAATGTAAATTAAAAATCAGGTCCAAGGAAAAGCAAACTTCAACAATAAGAATACATGTAACTGCTATGATTGAATGACATATTAGCTCTGAACTTCCCAAAGGCCACCATTAAAATAGAGGCAAGGTCAGTTGCAGTGTTCTTAGTAGCCACAAGAAAACTGTATAGCAATTACTCAAGAAAGCACAGTTTTCCCAATCACTTGGTTGTGTAAGAAACTCCATATTTCCAAGAAGCAACAACAGTGATGTATGGACAATATTTGAATCCCTGTAATAGTGACTCTCAATTGGAAACTGGAGTGTTACTAGATGTAAACACTAGTGCATAAAACATATCTTAGACCGAAGTTTATTTATACATGTTCTATTATTTCTCACATAAATGTAAGAGTATGTGAGGGATACAATTTAATAAATCATTAAATTACTGTATTTGTGACAGTTTGTCAGTATGTATGTTTTCATATAACTAACATAAAAATTATAAGTTTGCTGTTGTAAGGTACCATCAAGTCAGTTCCAACTCACAGCAGTCTTATATACAACAGAATGAAACAATTTCTGGTGCTGTATTATCCTCCTCACAAATTGCTGTTCTGTTTGTGCCAGTTGTTGCAGCCACTGTCAAACCCATCTCAGTTGGGAGGTCTTTCTCTTTTTCTCTATCTACCATGTATGACATCTCCAAGGACTGGTCTCTGTTGACGATGTGTCCAAAGTACATGAGGTGAAGTCTATCCTTGCACCTAAGGAACATTCTGGCTGCCCACAGCGTACTTTAAATATTAATTGTCCAACTTTCAAGACATGTGAGGCAATTGAAAAAGTCATGGCTTGGGTCAGGCACACCAACACCTTAGTCTTCAAAGTGGCATCCTTGTACTTTAACACTTTAAAAGGTCTCCTGCAGATTTGCCTGATGTAATACATAGTTTGATCTCTTATTAAAAACAAAAGTTTTATTAGCACATAATCCATGTATCATATAATAGTTCAATAATATCAAGAGTAGTAGGACAATCATCACCATAATTTCAGAACACTTTCTTTCTGGTATTAGTTCCTCATTTCCCTCCAACTGCCCCCATCATACCCGAAGAAATTATTAATCCAGTTACTGTCTCTATAGATTTGCTGATTCTGGATCTCATATAAAGAAAAATATACAAAAACCAACAAACAAAAAACTAACAACATTAACAAGGTAGATATGAGAAAAACCTCAATTGAAAAGAGTAGAAAATACTAAAAGAAAATAGAAAATATTAAAAACAAAATAAGAATGGGTCAAAAGAGAGAGCAAATGATAAGGTGTTAAAATTTTAACTGCATTTGCAGTAATATACTTTCCAATGCACTCTGCATGAAAACAAGGTTATTCATAACACTGGATTATTAGAAGGGATTCATTAGAAGGCTTAATCCACAGCTATTCCCCCATTCGTTTTGCTTTTTTTTTTAAACTGAAACACATTTTAATGACCCCCTGTGTACAAAGAAACATGGTCCAGTCCTGTGCCAGCTTCACAATTGCTGCTGTGCTTGAATTCACTGTTGCAGCCCTTATATCAATCCATCTCATCGGAAGTCTTCCTCTTTTTCATTTTTTTATTTTACCAAGCACTATATCCCTTACGTAGGGACTGGTCTCTTCTGATATTTTTAAAGTGTGTGAGACAGTCTCTCCATCCTCATCTCCCAGAGCATTCTGTCTGTATCGCCACCAAAGTATATTGTTTTTCTTTTGGCAGTCCACAGTATTTTCATATTCTTCTCAGCAATATAATTTAAATGCATCAAATTTTCTGTCTTCCTTATTCATTGCCCAGCTTTCACCAGCGTATCAGATGTGATTGAGAACACATGGCTTGAGTCTGGTGTACCTTAGTTCTCAAAGTGACATCTTTGCCCCATGCACTACATCCGTTTATTTCTTTACTGCTGCTTCCATGAGCAAAGATTATAGATCCAAGTAAAATGAAATTCTTGACCACCTCAATCTTTTCTCCATTTATCACATGTTGTCTATTGGTCCGGTTGTGAGGTTTTGTTTATTTTTCATGGTGAGATGTAATACACACTGAAGGTTGTAATCTTTGATCTGCATCAGTAAATGTTTCATGTTTTCCTCACTTTTAAACAAGGTTGTGTCATTTGCTTGTTGAGGTTGTTTACTAGGCTTCTTCGAATCCTGATGCTGAGCTCTTCTGCATATAGTTCAGTGACCAAGTCTCAGATTTTTTTGTCAGCATACAAGTTAAATAAGTATGGTAAAAAGATATTACCCTTATACACACATTTTCTGATTTTAAATCATGGAGTTTGCCCTTTTCAAATTGAACAACTGCTACCTGGTCTATGTACAGTTTCTGCCTGGGCACAATGCAGGATTCTGGAATTCCTGTTCTTTACAATCATTTCCAGCATTTGTTATGATTCAGTCAAATGCCTTTAGAGAGTCAATAAGACACAAGTAAACATTTTTTTCTGGCATTCTCTGCTTTCAGTCAAGATCCAATTGACCGTAACAATGGTATCTATAAGCTCGTGTCTTCTAAATCTAGCTTGAATTTTTGGCAGTCCCTGGTGTTGTACTGCTCTACCTGCTTTTGAATTCTCTTCAGCAAAATTTTACTTGCATGTGACATTAATGATGTTGTTAGATAATCTCTGCATTATAATTATAATCCTAGTTATATCAGTTATAATTATAATATGAAAATTGAGAATACTTATACTTGCAAAGAATGGAACCATTGGTATGTACTACAGCATTAGGCTTAATCTCTTTTTAGGCAATAAATATCTGTGAATTAAAGTGCACTGTAAAATCATTATCCCAGAATTTAAATTCATTATATGAAGCTCTGGTTTTCGTCATTTTCAATAGATCACGTGATTTATATATACTCAAGAAAAAAATATGGCGAGGCAAAACTCAGTTTCTTACAGAGAAAGAAGAGAACACTGAACTATAATGTATATACCGCATATACTCGTGTATAAGCTAAGCTTTTCAGCACATTTTTAATGCAGTTTTGTGGTAAAATTAGGTGCCTCGGCTGATATTCGGGTCGGCTTATACTTGAGTATATACAGTAGGTTCCCAAACTCACTTGATCTACTGCCCGCTTTTCAGGGGGAAAAAAATTACTCAGCCTTGCCCCCTGTAATATAGACAATTAAAAACTTTTCTACCACAATCCACAATCCAGGATAAAGTATAGGTATCTGTTTTTGCAGCCCTATTGGATCATTTCAGCACCTCACCGGAGGTGGTAGATCAAGTAAGTTTAGGAATATGTATATAGGGGAGTAAGACCTGGTCACTGCCTAACTTACAGGCAAATGAAAAGAAGATGTATTCAAATGTACACCCAAATGAGGATTCAGACACCAAGAAAAGGAGACTACAGTAAAACCTGTAAAAGGTAGAATGCACATAAGCCAGAAATTCTGTCAGAGGAGACAAATGCATTAGGTAATAGGTAAAAAAAAAAAAACTGGTAAAACTAAATCCTGCCAAAGGTGGAAACCTTGCGAAACCTGGAAAAATAAGGCCATTCCTGTTGAAGTCAGGTTCTCTTGCAGGTTTCACTGCGTCATTGTAAAAAGTAAAGCTATAGTTTCTATTACAGGAAGCTTGGATTAAAATCTCAGCTTCATTCTCTATAAGTAAAACTTGGGTAAATTACTTTTCCCTCCTCAAGTCTTGGTTTCCTCCTTTTGGTAAGGTATACCACACAGAGTGATTATGAAAATTAAATACGGTAATGGATACAAAATTTTGAGGGGGTCTGCTGGAGGGAAATGATGAATAATGAATGTAAGAGGAGGAGGATGTTCTGAAACTGATTGTGGTGATGTGTATATACAACTCTTAAAATACAACTAAACTGCAAGTGTAGGATATGTGAATTATACATTAAATTGGAGGGACCCCAAAACCATCTTTAGACAATGGGACATCCCCTCACAGAAGGGTCACAAGGAAAGAATGAGTCAAGCAGGGTGTAGTATAGCATGGATGAAACACACAATATTCCTCTGGTTCCTCGAGGCTTCCTCACCCCCACTATCATGACCCCAGTCCTGCCTTTCACTGTGGGCTAGACTGGAGTATGTGCACAGGTACAGGTAAGAGGTAAGAGTTCACAACACATGGAATCCAGGAACAGGAACGGGAGTAGGGATATCAGGAGGGTAGGGGGAAGGTGGGGAGGAAGGGGGAAACAATCAACACATACCTCCCAGCCCCAGGGGGACGAACAACAGAAACCACAGGGGAAAGGAGACAGTGGTTGGAAATAATAATACTTTATAACTTATCAAAGGGTCACAAGGGTGTTGGGGGAGGGAAGGGAAAAAGAGGAGCTGATACCATGGGCTCAATAGAAAGTAATGTTTAGAAATTAATGAAGGCAACATATGTACAAATATGCTTGATACAACTGATGTCTGGAATAAAAAATCATTTTATTGAGGGCTCTTACTGCTCTTATCACATCCATTGTGTCAAGCACATCTGTATGTATATTGCTATCATCATTTTCAAAACATTTTCTTTCTACTTGAGCCCTTGGTATTAGCTCATTTCCCCCCACCTTCCTTCCCTCAGGAACTCTTGATAATTTATAAATTATTCATCTTTCACCGACTGCTGTCTCCCTTCACCCACTTTTCTGTTGTTTGTCCCCCTAGGAGGGGGTTGTATATCGGTCATTGTGTATGGATTGTTATAAGAGCGGTAAGAGGTCCCAATAAAATTATCTATTTAAAAAAACCAAACCATTGAAGAGGGGAAAAAAAGCTTGAGAATAAGTCAAAGTGTTAAGTGCCAGCCAGTGGATTCTGACTCATACCAATCCTATGCACAACAGAATGAAACACTGTGCCATCCTCACAATTACTGTTAGTTTCAGCACCCTGCTGCAGTCAGTGTGCCAATCAGCTCTTTGACTCTCCTCTTTTTTTTACTTTCCGATTTACCAAGCACGATTTTTTTTTTTTCAGGGACTAGTCTCTAAGTAGCATGTCCAAAGTAAGTGAGACAAAGTACTGCTAAGAATCACAAAAACATTCTCTGAACATAAATATCAAAATGGAACCTATTATTTCTCAACCTATCTTCCCTCTAGGTTTATGCATTTCTGAAGGTGTTTCCATCATCCCAACCCATCCCAGAAGAATTCTGCACTCTTCAATTTATACTATGTCAAAACAGCAGTTTGTACATCCTTGATCCCATCCTTGAAGGTTCCAATTGTGCTCCTTTTAAATTATGAGTTTTGGAAACAAAAAGTCTGATTTTTTAAAAGGTTGAAGGAGTAAATTCAGGCTGCAGGGTGAAACATAAGGTTTCCCAATAAAATGCTTTCAAGAATGAGCAAGTGCAGTGTGATTAAAAAAACAACAACCTCTGGCTCAACTTTTTCAGGCTGCAGGGTGGGTAACATAAGGTTTCCCAACAAAATGCTTTCAAGAATGAGCAAGTGCAGTGTGATTAAAAAAAAAAAAATCTCTGGCTCAACTTTTCAGGCCTTTTTCTAACCAACAAAGTTTTCTATTTTCTTCAAACTTCTTCCAAATAAGCCCTCATGATTGTCTTATGTCCTTCAAGAAAACTGCACAATTGGAATCCAAAAGAACAATTGCCATTAACTTTCTGAGCTGACTTCTGTTTTAAATTTAACTGTTGGACACCATTGTGTTGTTTTCTCCTATTGGATTTTTTAAACAATCATTTTATTGGGAGCTATTACAGATATCATAACATTCCATAGTTCAATCAGATCAAACAGTATTGTACAGCTACCACAATCAGTTTAAAGACATTCTCTTTCTTGAGCTCCTTGATAGCAGCTCCCCTTTATCCTCTCCCTCCCCCACCCTACCACACAAGAACCCTTATTTATTTATTTATTTATTTTTCCCAATAAGTTTTTTTGGTGTGTGTGTGTGTGTGTGCGCGCGTGCGCGTGTCTTACACAATCAATATATCCATTCACATATAATTCTGCTGTTTGATCACATCAAGTGGAGTTATGAGTATCAATGCTATCAGCTTCCTATTCCTCCCTCCCCTTTTAGCCGCCCCCTTCTATACCCTCAGGGACCCATTACTCATTACTGTTTCTCATAGGTTATCTATCTAGAGTTTCAAGTACCCAAAGATCTTAAATATACAAATGAACATATGCAAATGAACACAATGAGGTAAAACAAAGAAAAATCATAATAGTAAGGAGAGAAAATATTAAAGAATTAGAGCAGGCATCCTCAAACTATGGCCTGCAGGCCACATGCAGCCCGCTGAGGACATTTATCAGGCCCACTGGGTGTTTTTGCCCCGTTTGTTTTTTTACTTCAAAATAAGGTATGTGCAGGGTGCACAGGAATTTGTTCATATATTTTTTTAAACTATAGTCCGGCCCTCCAATGGGTCTGAGGGACAGTGAACTGGCCCCTTGTTTAAAAAGTTTGAGGACCCCTGAATTATAGTTATGTAATTCATCAGTGTCATACTGCACCCTGGATTTTTAATCCCTTCTGTGTGGTCCTGCTGAGAGGGACCGTCCAAAGTTATCATACAGGTGGGTATTGGGTCTATACTATATCCATCCCCTTTCACATCAAGTTGGTTGCTTGTTTTTGAATGTTTGATACCTCTTCCTGTCAACACCCCATGATCACACAGGCCGGTGTGCTTCTTCCATGTGGGCTTTGTTGCTTCCCTGTTAGAAGGCTACTTGTTTAACCACAAGCTTTAGGCATTCTAATGAGACTAATACAGTGTATTATTGAGAGAAATTGTTTGCAGCCATTCACTGACATGTTTAAACACATTTCATTTAAAATAAACCATGCATGTATGAACTGGAACCCTAATAGCAATAATTTTTTGCTTACTACCTAGTACTTTAGTCAAAGAGCCCTGGTGGAGTAGTGGTTATACATTGGGCTTCAGACCAAAAGGTCAGCAGTTCAAGAACCATCAACAGTTCCACAGAAGAAATATGAGGCTTTCTATTTCCATAAAAATTTACTATCTTGGGATCCCAGAGACAGTTCTCTCGTCCTAGAGTCACTAGGAGTTGGCATCAACACAATGGCAGTGAGAGAACTTTAGTCAGGTATAAGACACTGCCGGGGTAATAACAAACGATGTAATCAATACAAATAAAATATGGTGGATATTCAGAGGTGGGAAAAATCGCTTAAGAGTTCAGAGGCACTGATAGTAGTTGAGGCCAAAAGTCCTTGTCTGGGAAATGAAAGGCATGAATTGAAATAAAAAATGTGGATATCACCTAGGTGGTATTTGTGTACAACTGCTATTAAAAGTTTCAGATCGAGGTCCGGGCCCCAATCCCAAACACTAAGTGGACACCTGCCCCTCCCCGCAGAAGAATTTATTTCAAAGGACGGCACTGAATCTGCAGCTCTGGGAGAGGGATAGATCTGATCGGGGCACATGGGAGCAGATGAAGGGGGAGGAGGAGGCAACCTTGAGGATGATGTGGCTGGCCCCACTATGAGACACGATGTCCTCACTGACCCATAGCCCTACAGGGGACAACACTGGAGACACAGTGTGAGAATTGCAAACAATCTGATCCCACCACACTGAGGCAAAACACTAAGGGGGTGCAACAGTACAGCAAGGGAACGGAGCGGTGAGGTCCACAGGGAATGCCAAAGGTGGACTTTGGGGCCAGGGCTTGGTGCCCCAACAGACTGAACTGGAAAACACTCCTAAAGGCCAACAAACAGTCCTTGAACTAACTACAAGCTTTTCTTTCTTGTTGTGTTTTGTTTTGTCTTTTGTCATTGATTTGTTATTGTTGTTTTGTTGTATATTGCTGCT
>NW_022111373.1:996589-1010527 GCF_000313985.2 Echinops telfairi
GTCTGGCTAGACCAGAGGATGTACACTGGTACAGATAGGAACTAGAAACACAGGGAATCCAGGGCAGATGATCCTTTCAGGACCAGTGGTGTGAGTGGCGATACTGGGAGCATAAAGGGAGAGTGGGTTGGAAAGGGGGAATAGATTACAAGGATCTACATGTGACTTCCTCCCTGGAGGACAGACAACAGAAAAGTGGGTGAAGGGAGACGTCGGACAGGATAAGATATGGCAAAATAATAATTTATAAATTATCAAGGGTTCAAGAGGGAGGTGGGAGCGGAGAGGAAGGGGAACAAATGAGGACCTGATGCCGGGGGCTTAGATGGAGAGCAAACGTTTTGAGAATGATGAGGGCAATGAATGTACAAATGTGCTGTACACAATTGATGTATGTATGGATTGTGATAAAAGTTGTATGAGCCCCTAATAAAACGATAAAAAAAAAAGAAAATGATTATGGTGACATATGTACAAATGTGTTGATACAATTAAGTGATATATGGATTGTTATGAGAGCTGTAAAGAGCCCTCTGTTAGTCTGGGTAGACTATGAGAAACAAATTCACAGAGACTCATAAGTGAATAACAAAGAGGTTTGTATACAAGAGCAATTGAATATTGAGAAAACGTCCCAGCCCAGTCCAGATCAAGTCCTTAAGTCCAATATTAGCCTATATATCTGATACCAATTGTGTTAGTCTGGGTACTTTTATAGAGAAACAAATCCTCAGAAACTCATGTATAATTAAGTTTTATATAAAGGTTAAGTGCACCTCAAGAAAACATCCCAAGGCAGCGCTACCCAAGCCCACAAGTCCAACATTAACCCATATGTCCGACACCAATCCACAAAGTCCTCCTCCATCTCACAAAACACAGGCAATGATGTCGACTACAGGAGGAAAGCCGAATCAGTGAACATGTAAGCATCTTAGAGCTGGCAGGAGTCTCCACGTGGCTGCTCCAGCACCCAGGGCTACCTCGGGATAGGTCCATGTGGCTTCTCCTCAGGGATGTCTTGCAGGAAGTGAGCCTTAACCAGGTGAAACAGGGAACTGGCTAAATCAGCTGCACCCTGGTCAGACCATCAGAGAGCAAGAGACCCGAGACCTAGAAAGGCGAGGCTCATCATGCCATTTATCTCTCTGCCCTTCACTTAACCCCATGTTTATTGGCCAGGTTGGCAAAATAAACTTTAACTGTATCACCATCTATAAAGTCCTCTTCAGACTCACTAAAACCATGCAATGACACCAAATGCAGGAAGATCACAAGTCAGTGGGTTGGAAGTCTCCTGGAATCAGTGGCATTGTAAGCACCTGGCAGGGGGTCTCTACGTGATTTCTCTGGCTCCAGAGGTCTGGTTGCATCAGGGTAGGTCCATGTGGCTTCTCCAGCTACCAGGGTTTAACACCATGTGTCTTGTCAGTAGAGCATCTCTTAGGGAGGGAGTAGAGAGAGAGTTTCTTCTGCTCCCAAGGAGGAATACAAGAAGGAGTAGAGAGAGAATTTCTCCTGCTCCCAAGAAGGAATACAGGATCCTCAGAAGGCCAAGGCCATGCCCACATAGAAGCCTCATTGACCCGAATGACAGACTAGACTCCACCCTTCACTTTTAATCCTCAAATTGACAAACGATTATATAACTGCCACAAGCCCCCAATAAAATGATTTACATAGTTTCAAATCAGGGACGAGACATGATCAGAGTAGTTGGTTTTTTTAAAAAAATCATTTTATTGGGGGCTCGTACAAAATTTTTAAAAAATCATTTTATTAGGGGCTCATACAACTCTTATCACAATCCATACAAACTCTTATCACAATTCATTCATCCATCCATTGTGTCAAGCACATTTGTACATTTTTGCCATCATTCTCAAAACATTTTCTTTCTACTTGAGCCCTTGGTATCAGCTCCTCATTTTCCCCTCCCTCCCCATCCCCCATCCTCAGTAATTCTTAAAAACTTATAAATTATTATTTTGTCATGTCTCACACTATCCAATGTCTCCCTTTAGCCACTTTTCTGTTGTCCATGTCCCCAGGGAGGAGGTTATATGTAGATCCTTATCATCGGTTCCCCCTTTCTACCTCACCTTCCCTCCACCATCCTGGTATCACCACTCTCATCACTGGTCCTGAGGGGTTCATCTGTCCTGGATTCCCTGTGTTTTCATTTCCTATCTGTACCAGTGTACATCCTCTGGTCTAGCCGGATTTGTAAGGTAAAATTGGAATCATGACTGTAGAGGAGAGGAAGCCTTAAAAAACTAGTGTAAAGTTGTATGTTTCATCATTGTTACACTGCACTGACTGGCTCGTCTCCTCCCCTCCCCAAGACCCTTCTGAAAGGGGATGTCCAGATGCCTACAGATGGGCTTTGGATCCCCACTCCATTCTCCCCCTGATTCACAATATTTTTTGTTCTTTGATGCCTGATACCTGATCCCTTCGATACCTCGTTGATCACACAAGCTGGTGTGCTTCTTCCATGTGGACTTTGTTGCTTCTCAGCTAGATGGCCGGTTGTTTATCTTCAAGCCTTTAAGACCCCAGATGCTGTATCTTTTGATGGCTGGCACTATCAGCTTTCTTCACCACATTTGCTTATGCACCCACTTTGTCTTCAGAGATCATGTCAGGAAGCTGAGCATCATGGAATGCCAGTTTAATAGAACAAAGTATTCTTGCATTGAGGGAGTATTTAAGTGGAGGCCCAATGTCCAATCTGCTAGTTTAATACTAAACCTACAAATATATGCACATAGATCTATTTCCCCATCATCATATACATATATTTATATATGTACATGCCTGTATTTAGACCTCTATAAATGCCCTTTGCCTCCTAGTTCTTTCCGCTATTTCCCTTGACTTTCCTCTTATCCCACTAACATGCTCATCCTTCGCTTGAATTTCAGTAATTTCTCCACATATTTGCGATTGGGGCCAGCCCCTCATATGTCAGAGTAGTTGGTTTTATGAAAACATAGCTAGTAGTTGGTGTAGCTAGATTAGTTATGGGGAAGCAGGAGGGGTTCCTTAACTTGATATAGAATAGGAGCAGTGAGACCAAGATCTAAGAACCTTCTAACCCCAAGCCTTGAGGACTGACTGGATATGGGGGCTGCTGCTGCTGCTCTTAGGCATAGTTGATTTGGTTCCTGCTCATAGCTACCTGATATAGCACAGAACGAAATACTGCTCAGCCATGTGCTCAGCCATGTGCCATCCTCACAATTGGGGTTATGTTTGAGCTGATTGTGACAGCCCTTGAGCCAATATATCTCATTGGCTCATTGAAAAGTGTCTTCCTCTTTTCCACTGACCCCCTACTTTCTTTACCAAATATGATGTCTTTTTCCAAGGACTGGTCTTCCAGATGACATGTTCAAATTAAGTTAAGAAAATCTTCTTCCAATACAAATTTGAATATTCTTCTGGCAGTCCAAGGTACTTTCAATTATTTATGGCAACATCATTAATTCAAACACATAAATCCTGGTGCATTGTCCAATTTTCACATGCACAAGATGTGAGTGAAAATACCACGACTAGTGTAAGTTCTGGATTGCTAACCTCCAGGTCAGCAACTGGAATCCACCAGGTGCTCCTTGGGAGAATAATGAGGCGGTCTGCTCCAAAAAGATTTATAGCTTCAGAAATCCTAAGCAGCAGTTTACTTTGCCCTATTGGGTCACTACTAGGTGGAATTGACTAAATGGCACTTGGAGGTGGGTAAGGAGAATAAAAAGTAACTTGGATTCTGAACCAGAGACTCAGAATAGTGGTGCCATTACAAAGAGAAACTGGTATCAGAAGGCATCGAAGACTGTCAAGGACAGCATCATTATGTTCAGTGTGCAAGCTGGGTGTGACTCTGAGTGACACAGCACTCAGAAAACCAGAGGCTCAGGCTACATGGGGATTGACAGTTGGGTGCCATGTTGCAGTTCTAATATGACAAAACCCCTAAAAATCAAATCTCATTCCCTGTCATTGATTCTGACTCATATCGACCCTATAAGACAGACTAGAACTGCCCCTGTGGGTGTGAGAAACTGAGGGATTGAATGAGAATATGAGCAGCCAAATTCTCTATGTTCATAATCACGGAGTTTGGAAGTCCGACTCCGGTGGGAGAAGGCTCTCACAGTTCTGAGATAAAAATGACTCTTAATACACACTCTCATGACTGTAAAATAGTCCCTACTATAGTCCTCCATAAAGGAACTGTCATAAAAGATGCACCTGGCTGTCACTACGTACCCGGAGATTATCTGTAGCTAAGAGCAATCAGATTCTATTGTCCGCTCCACCTAAAGAGTAGCTAACTCTCTTCTCACATCTTCTGATACTGATCATAGACTGTTCTCCTGGGGAAGGCTCAAGAACACATGAGGTTACTACCTGCTTATTCTATTTCCACTCTATTGAAAGATTTGTAAGCCCCATGATTACATATACCCATTGAAAGATATATTCTCTCTCTTGATTCCAACACTGGGAGGAGCCCCTGTGCCCTGCTTGTCTGTCTTCTTTTCCAGAATCGCATAGCCGCTCCTAAGGACTGTTTCAACTGAGGGCTGGATCCCACATCTGGGTTTCTGAGACTGCAACTCTTTACATGAGTAGAAAGTCTTGGCTTTCTCTTTTGAAGCAGCTGGCAGTTTCGAACTGCTGACCCTGTGGGTGGTTGGAGCCCAACATGTAACCAGTATTCTACCAAGGCTCCTAAAAATCAACATAAGAACCAAAATTTGGTCACATCAATACATATAGACAATAAGTTAAAATTCAAGAACTCCTGAAGACAAATGGGTGATAAGCAAATGTTGCGAAGAAAGCTGATGGTACCCGGCTATCAAAAGATATAGCGTCTGGGTCTTAAAGGCTTGAAGGTAAACAAGCAGCCATCTAGCTGAGAAGCAACAAAGGCCACATGGAAGAAGCACACCAGCTTGTGCGATCACGAGGTGTCAAAGGGATCAGGTATCAGGCACCATCAGAACAACAAATCATATCATTGTGAATGAGGGGGGCAGTGCAGAGTAGAGATCCAAAGTCCATTTGTAGGACACTAGACATCCCCTTACAGAAGGGTCTCGGGGAGGAGATGAGCCAGTCAGGGTGCAATGTAGCAACGATGAGACATACAATTTTCCTCTAGTTCCTAAATGCTTCCTCCGCCTTCCTACCCCCACCCCCCACCCCCACTATCAGGATCCCAATTCTACCTTACAAATCTGGCTAGACCAGAGGATGCATACTGGTACAGATAGGAACTGGAAACACAGGGAATCCAAGGCGAATGATCCCTTCAGGACCAGTGGTGTGAGTGGCGATACTTAGAGGGTGGAGGGAGGGTGGGTTGGAAAGGGGGAACCGATTATAAGGACCTACATATATCCTCCTCCCTGGGGGACGGAAAACAGAAAAGTGAGTGAATGGAGATGTCGGACAGTGCAAGATATGACAAAATAATAATTTGTAAATTATCAAGGGTTCATGAGGGAAGTGGGAGCAGGGAGGGAGGGAAAAATGAGGAGCTGATGCCAGGAGCTTGGGTGGAGAGCAAATGTTTTAAGAATGATGAGGGCAATGAATGTACAAATGTACTTTCACAATTGATGTATGTATGGATTGTGATAAGAGTTGTATGAGCCCCTAATAAAACGATTTAAGAAAAATTCAAGAACTAAACACTAAAAGAAGTTGTTGTGCTCAAGCTATCATTGTACTTAAAAACCTGAACTAGTCATTTTAAAAGTTAACAGTCAAGAATCCTATCCTGGCTTATCTGGAAACATAAGGTAACACTGAAATATCAGGCAAGACTTCATTTATTTTAAGGTAATTATCTCCTAACTTGCCTGGGCAAAGGATGTGAAATAAAGTATTAACTTAACAACAACCACTGTACTATACACACTGGAATCAAGCAGCAGCTCCAGCTAACGATGTAAATTTGTTTTGAGAGGAATATGTAATATGTACATGTATTTGTAAAAATGTCTCCCAGCCACAATCCACTGCCATCAAGTCAATTCTGACTCAATGACTCTAAAGGACAGAGTATAGCCTCTTAGGGCTTCTGAAACTGTAAATCTTTATGGGAGCAGGGAGCCTCATCTTTCTCCCATGGAGCAGCTGGTGGGTGAGTGGCTGATGTTCACAAGGCTAGCAGCTTAATACTTAACTTACTATACTAGCAGCACTCTCCCAATCAAACCAAATTAAACTCACCATCACGGTGCTCCCAACAGTAAGGCTTAATTGAGTATGCTCATCTCCTAGCTTGAGAAACAAGAGCGGTTAGGAATATACAAGTCAAAGCAACCATTTAATATCAAAGCACACAGAAAATTTACTCTTAAAATGATAGTGGTGAGATCACAGGACAGGAAGGAGCATAAACAAACATTAATGGTGGCAGATGGATTAAGTCAGTGATGACCAAATGAGGTAGATAATTGGAGCAGAACAAAATGGAATGAGTTTTTTTTTAATTGGATGAAATTTCTACTATTGAAGCAAAAGCAGCAAATATTTCTGCACATACCACAGCTAAAATCCAAGGATTAGATGTAAAGTGTTTCAATTTAACAATACCTAAAGAGTTAGTGTTAAAACTCTGGCTTTCATTAAAAATGTTTTCTTTATGACCTAAGCATGATTTACATTCATTTTGGTGACATCAAAGGCAAGTAAGTGTTAAAAAGTAATTAAGCTGCTTTTAGCTTGATAAAATCTGATGGCAATAATCTGAGTAATACAGGGCTTCATGTTGGCTATATAATCAACAGTTTGGGTTCTGACTTTCCCCAAGGCCATTCTTACTACAATTAAGAACATTATTCTTACATTCACTCACAAAAATCCCACACCGAACCCCTCCTGTATATATACATGGCTTGCTAGGGCCAAGATTATTAAGGCAAATAAGGTAGCATAAGGCAGAAAAGAACCACACCCTAGATGAGCCAACAGGGAGGTAAAGAAATCACGATCTAGAACTATGTCATAAAGGCAATAATAAAGATTTGAACAACACCCTATACTAGCCTAGAGAAGGCATCTGTCTTGAGAAAGTAGAACCATGTAAGGAGAGGGAGTAGTACTATCATCTGAGCTGGTTCTTAAAGGGAAAGCTACATTCTTCTGGAAGAAAAAAGGTCTGACTTTCCAACAGCTGTAAAGACAGAGAAAAAGAAAAGATTGAGGGTCTGTGAGCAGGAGGAGGTGTAAATAGGCTACAAAGGGTTCCCCATGGCATGTGCATGGATAGTAAGTTGGCAAAGGTGTTTTGCTTGACCAGCAGAGTATTTTTTGTTTGTAATTAATATCCATGTGAATATCTTTAAAGCAGTACCTGCCCACCAGCTGCCAATTCAATCCCCACTACATCTTTAGCTGTCACCCAGGGTTTCTCACAAGCCTGGTCCCTGGATACATCTGAGTTTATATTGCCTGTTACATTTCTGGAGGGAGTCACTGAGAGCATGGTGGGGAGACGGGCAGTGACACAGTGAACTGTCTTAGAAAGATGATGTCAAAAAAAAAAAAAAAAGGATGATGTCATTTGTGGAGGGTTAAAATACTTCTAGACACTCCTTCTAAGTAGGAAATCAAAACAGAAAGTATGTGTTTTATAATTCAGTGAAAGGCTAAACAACTTATTTATACTCTGGAATAATTGAGAGCAGTGTAAAACTGATGAGATACAGCTAACAGGTTAACTTGGGCAGTTTCAATTGATTTCTGGAGTGGGAGGGTTAGTATGAGCATTACTAGTATTCTAGCCTTATTAGTAAAGGGTTATTTTTTTTAAAGAACGTATTTGTACATTATATAATTAACATTTTAAAATAATTAACATTTTTAAAGGGAAAGAAGTTTGGGGTCAGTCATGGATGATAAATTATAGAGGAAAGAAACTGGAGACATGGAGATAAAATTACAAAGCAATAGCCCAGACATGAACAAAGTCTAAACCAATTGGAAAATGAAAAGACCAGTATATAAGAGAAACTAGAGATAAAAATTATAGGATATGGTAAAAGAATGGAAAAGTTAACTCCACAATTCTTAACTTTTTGAATTTCCCAATCTACCTTCTAAATGTAAGGTGAACTCTATTACAAATGACTATGAAATTGGAATATCTTGGCAACCAAGGTGGGGAACAATGCATGTCTAGAGTACTGCCTGTTTTCAAACAAAAACCAATTTTCTCTCTATGGTTCCTTTGATTTTCAAGAGATAGCTTCCCAACAATTACTAGCAATTTTTAATCTCCTTTCTAGCATCGAAATAAACTGTTAAGTATTCAGGGATAACCTGAAAAACAAAAACAAACAAACCTCAAAGTTACATAGTGTTTTTAGGGACTATAGCATCACAAAGATCTAAATTTGCATCTCACTACCCCCATTTCTCAGCTGTGGAACTGATAGTACAATCCTTTAGTCTCCTTGAGCCTCACTTTGTCTATAAATAGGGCCAATAAGTACCTCAAAAGATTGTCTGTAGGATTAAATGAAAAAAGATAAAAATGTTTAGCAGAAAACACACTCCTGATAAACACTCATTCCTTAACCATACACAGAAGATTAGTTTGGATATCAATGATATGATTTGGGCGGGGGTGGGGAGGTGTAATGTGAAGAAAATTTGCTATCTATCAAGGGCCTTAAATATGTTGAAGGGGCATGGTTAAGTGCTGGCTGCTAACTGAAAGGGATGGTTCCAAGTTAGGAAGATGAAGCAGCTTCCATAAAGGCTATAGCGTTTGAAACCAGAGGCTAATTCCATTCTGGCCCATAGGTGCCTATGCATTGGAATTCCATTCATTGGCAATGGGTTTCCCTTTTTTCCCTTAAATACCAGGGGGCTTTAAAAAGATTATATTAAAAAAAAATCCCATTGTCTTTTAATTCTACTTTTCCACAAACTTTTTGAAGCACTTTTATGTATTTATGCCTTATAGTTCCACAGTATTACTTTTTATATTCCACAATACCATTTCTGGGGATAACCCTAAGAAATAATACTAAACACAAAAAGGCTTTATTCATAAAAATGCTCTCACCAAAACATGATTGTTAAAGCCTTACATCTAAAGCATTATCTAATGAAAAACAAAACACAAAACAAACTAACCAGCCATATATTTAGGAGGTTTTCTTACAGAGCATTTATTGTTTTCCTTCTAATTATGAAAGCAAACATGTTATCCTGTGCAAAATACAGAAAAGCACTAGGAAAATTAAAGTCACCCAAAACACAAAGTTTATATAATAAAAAAGCAAAATTCAAAACTGAAAATATAGTGTAAATTCAGTAACATCTTAAAATTCTAAAAATATTAGAAGAGTAGGTATCAGAGATTACAAGCATGAATTTTTGGGTAATATTACAATTAATTTCTACATTTTGTTTAATATGTAAATAGCCATGCAATACTTAAGACTGAGAAAGCAAATCATCATATAATTCTAATCTGAAAAAATATATTCTAATCTAACCCTATAACGCCGGAATTTTTAATGTCAGGAAAAAAATTTTTTTGTTTTTATTCTTTACTTTCATAGTTATCAATATATTAATTAAATTAATTGTTATGAAAATGTCACCCTAGGCGTTATAGGGCTAAGAAAATAACTCAACTCTGATATATAAATCATAAAATCCAAGTGATAATGTAAATTCTGATAGAGTATCAAATATTCTAATATCTAGACAAAGAAATTAATAGTGAGTCCATCTTAATTTTTTTTAATCAGAAAGGAAAAATCCTCCCAAACCAAAAAAACGTTAAGTATTATAAAAACTCATACAAAGGGCCAGAATAGATATCTGAAAGAAATAGGGACATTAACTTAATACAGATTTCTAAACATTAAAAACACTGAGAAAAATGCATAGGTTTCAGTCCTCAAAGATCTTTGAGTTGGAGACATAAGTCATACCTTGTTACAAATCTGTAACAAGAAAGACTGTCACAAACATTCCAGAAGAGAGATCCACCAAGTGCTAAAGAAGAACAGAAATAAGAAACTTAAGCTAGGGATTCAGAAAGGTTTTAGAGAAGTGGTAGCACCTAGGGTGCGAGGACTTTATAGGATTTCAGTGGGTTGCAACATTAAAAGTAAACGGTAACGGGGGAAGAAAAGCAGTGAAAGCCAAAAAGTACACGAGGGCTACAAAAAGTTCATGGGAAAGTAGAATGAAAACATAATGGAATTTTTAACTTTCTGAAGGCCCATCATACAAGCAAAGTTTGAGGATCACCAAATCAGGGTTGTAAATACCCTTTACATAAATTGCTGCAACTATGAGACAATCCTCAAAGGTCTTATCTATAATTTGGTCTCCTGAGTAAACCAGGAGGGGGAGCTCTATGCAGCCCTCTGGATAGCTATATCTCCCACTGTAAATTAATAACCTTGCATATGGATTTACAAATCAGTCTCTAGGGAGTTTGGTAAGAGAGAATCAGTCCCCATGAGCTTGATTACCCCCGAAGTCACTAGAAAAATGGAGTTTCTGTCCTTGCAAAACTGAGAAAGGTCACATTACTTGAGTCACGATCATACAATCAGTTAGGTTTTTAAGCTTTTTATGAAACAGGATAAAAGACACTTTGGCTGGGGGACTGGAAGGGAGAAGGCGGGGCTTAAAAACTACCAACCTGTCAAAGGCAGTAGAAAACTGAGAAGCAACAACAGGTGTTATATCCCCCAGGCCTTGTGGAAGCAAAGCCTACAGGAACCCACCCCAGCTGTTGAGAGTATCACTAACAGAAAATGCTGTTACTTATCCACCATTTACTGTGTGCTAGTGGAGTTGTGTGGTGGTGGATAGGAGAACTAAATCACCCAGAGCAAGTTGGGAATGAGACTCAGGCAAGTGAGTACTAAGAGAATGAGCCCATGGCTTGCAGGGAGTAAGTGAAACAAGTCCTTTTAAAACAAATGGAAAAAAAAGGAAAGATCTGATTGTGTATTAAAGGGAGAGGAAACAGCACAAAAATGACCAGTGCACACTGTAATCATAATATATGGTAGACATAAGGCACAGACCTAAAATATATAGACTATAGAAGCTAATTAAGATAGCACAATAAAAAATTATAGGAGCCCTGGTGGTATAGTGGTTATGTGTTGGGCTACTAACCACAAGGTCAACAGTTCAAAACCACCAGCTGCTCTGTGGGAGAAAGATAAGGCTTTCTATCCCCATAAAGAATTAGTCTTGGAAACTCACAAGAGGCAGTGCTACCCTGTCCTACAGAGTCCCCATAAGTTGGAATCAACTCAATGGCAGTGATATTAAAAAGTACACATACATGCACATATAAAATAAGATACACTTGGAAAAAATACTAATAAGCTATAGGAAGCACTTTAGTGTCTGAAAAAGTCAAACTGTGACTTAGGGTTTCTTTTTTTTTTTTTTAATTAGCAATAATCGTGCCTCGGATAAACCTCACTGGTTATGATATTGCCACTGCACAAAGCTAGGGTTTCAATAATAGATCTGGTTCTATGAGAAAGTTAAGATGGAAAGTGTGTTTAAGGTGCCTCACAATTAAATAGTATATGAGGGGGTTCCCAAAAGCTCATGAAAAATGGAATTAAAAGGTAATCAATTTTCCACGAACTTCTGGAAGCCCCTGTATATACTTACTGTCAGATACATCTCACTTTTATTTACTCTTCTCTAAACCATACACAGATCCACAAAAAGATATTCTAGTTACTTTAATAAGCAGAGAATAAACTATTACAGTATGGATATTTTTATTAAGCTTTTGGAATTATAAGCAAAGGACACTTATGGATAAACCTTTAATGCTACAAGCTTCCATTTCCTACAGTAGATGGACAAGAAATAACAAATTGCTACCTTAAAAACATAGTACTGTCCTGGACATTGGTAAAATAATACACTGTCTACAGAGTAGAGAGGTATTTTAGAACCCACCTAATCTGAGAGCGAGGAAAGGTTGGATGTAGAAGAGGGGGTTTAATAAAAAGGCAGATACACTTTCACCTCTTTTGGAAAACTCCCAGACAGATACAAGAAACCTGGTCTTAGCCTGAACACTCCAACAATTGTTCCATTATCTAGAACCAAAGAAAGAAGTGTTTAGAGTCCACCCTTTCCTAAGACAGAGATGAAAGACAAGGGATAAAAAATAAGGTAGATATACTTTCACTCCTCTAGCAAGCTGAGTAGCTGAGACACAGAAGATACACATTCAAAACAAACTGATGCTTCTATCTAAAGCACCGTTTAATTCTATCATACAAGGATGGCTTATTTAACAAAATACTGGCCCTGCCACAGCTGGTTAATGCAAGAAAAAAAGAAAGATCTTCCACCTCACATGCCAAGCACAGAAATATTCTGGATGGGCCAAAGATCTAAAGGTAAAAATAAGCAAATGAAAACATTAGAAAGCAAGTTTGAAGGATATTTATGTAGGTTTAAGACGGAAGCAATTTTGTAAAACAAAGTAAACCCAGAAGCCATAGGAAAAAATCGAAGAAATTTGATATAAAGTCAAAAGACAAATGAGAAAAAAAATAACTAGAACACACTTGATAAGTAAAGGGGGTTAATACCTATAAAATTCAGAGAATGTAAGTGGGAGATATACACATAATTTATAAAAGAAACTTAAAAGGCCAATATACACAGAAAAAGACAATCATAGAAATATAGAAATGCTAGATTATTACACACACGCACGCACACACATTCGACTGGCAAAAAGTCAGAAAGACTGATGGCGAGACTGGATGACAAGAGCAGTTAGAAATAAACACTTTATCTACATACCTGTTGTGAAATGCCATCATGTCTGTTCCGACTCACAATGACTCATGTACAACAGAATGAAACAAGGCCTGCTTCTGCACCACCCTCACACATTGTTCTTACGGTTGAGCCTATTGTTGCAGTCACTGTGTCAGTCCATTTTCTCAAGGGCCTTCCTTTCCACTTCCTTTCCACTTGACCAAGCATGAGGTCCTTCTCAATGGGTGGTCTCTCCCTACAACGTGTCCAAAGTGCGTGAGATGAGATATAGCCATCCTTCTGGCTATACTTCTTCCAAGACAGATGTTTGTTCTTTTATTTTTTTATTAAATACTTTTATTGGGGGGCTCTAACATCTCTTATCACAATCCATATATTCATCCACTGGGTCAAGCACATTTGCACATATGCCGCCATCATCATTTTCAAAGCATTTTCTTTCTACTTGAGCCCTTGATATCAACTCATTTTTCCCTCTCACTTCCCCACCTGCCCTCCCTCATGAACCCTTGATAAAGTTACAGATTATTTTCATATGATCTGTTTGTTCTTTTTGACAGTCCATAGTACTTTCAATATTTTTTTACCAGCAACATAATTCAAAAATATGAATTCTTCTTCAATCTTCCTTATTCAATGTCCAACTTTCACATGCATATGAGGCAACTGAAAATACCATGACTTGGGTCAGGAGCACCTTAATCCTGGGTCAGGAGCACCTTGGTCCTCCCTCAAAGTAACATTCTAGTTTTTCAACACTTCAAAGAGGTCTTTTGCTGTCTATTTATTCAACATAGTGTGTGAATTGATCTCTTGACTGTTGCTTCCAAGGGCATTGATTGTGGATCTAAGCAAGACAAAATCCTTGACAACTTAAATATTTTCTGCTTACCATGATGTTACCTACTAGCTCAGTTGTGAGGATTTTGGTTTTCATTTTTCTTTTTTTAATCATTTTATTAGGGGCTCATACAACTCTTATCACAATCCATACACACATCAATTGTGTAAAGCGCATTTGTACATGCATTGCCCTCATCATTCTCAAAACATTTCCTCTCCACTTAAGCCGCTGGCATTAGGTCCTCATTTTTCCCCTCCCTC
>NW_022111373.1:1010841-1012523 GCF_000313985.2 Echinops telfairi
GACTGGCTCATCTCCTCCCTGAGACCCCTCTGCAAGGGGATCTCCAGTGGCCTACTAATGGGCTTTGGGTCTCCACTCCGCACTCCCATCATTCACTATGGTAAGATTTTTTGTTCTGATGATGCCTTATACCTGGGTTTTCTTTACATTGAGTTGTAAGTCACATTGAAGGCTGCAATCCTTGATCTTCCTCAACAAGGGCTTCCAGTCCTTACTTTCAGTAAGCAAAGTTGTGTCATCTGCATATTGCAGGCTGTTAATAAGCCTTCCTTCAATCCTGATGCAGTATCTTTCATAAAATCGTTTCTCTGACATTCAGACTAAGTACTGTGCTAATACCAGGTTTCTTCTTGTTAGTTGAGTATAAAATGTTAGCCTTCTGGTGGCTGTTGCTGTTATAGTCTTATAGGGAAATACCTTGCATTACCTAATAAACTTACACTCTTTAACCTAGCAATTCCACAGAAATAAAACCTGGATTATATAAAGATATATATATATATATATATACCTGCAATATATGTATCTTGCTAAAAGAGGTGGATTTGAAGCAGTAGCTAATGAAGATCAAAGATTGCAGGCTTCAGTATGGATTACAACTCAATGTGAAGATCAAAATCCTCACAACTGGACCAATGAGTAATATCATGATAAATGGAGAAAAGATTGAAGTTGTCATGGCTTTCACCTTGGTTGGATTTAAAAATCAATGCTCATGGAAGCAGCAATCAAAAAAGATCAGATGATGCATTTCATTAGGTAAATCTGCTGCACAAGAGTTTTTTAAAGTACTGAAAAGCAAGGATGTTACTTTGAGGGCTAAGGTGAGCCTTTGATCAGTCATGGTATTTTCTTTAATATTCTTTTTTTAGTCATGGTATTTTCAATCACCTCATATGCATGTGGTATTTTCAATCACTTCATATGCATGTTGGCCAGTGAATAAAAAAGACCACAGAAAAATCAATGCATTTGAACCAGTGGTGGGATTAAAATAATTTAATGACCAGTTCGTTTTGCTGGCCTAACAACTGTTTTAAGTATTTAAAAAATGGCATGTCAAAGGATAATTTATTATTACATACAGTTAATACTTAAATAATAAAAGAGGTACACAAAACTAGATTATGGTGAGTTTAAAAATATTAACGAAAAATATTAAATACCCCACAAAACCCAAAACTGTTAATTTCAATATTGCTTCTTTTAAAAAATTTTTTTAAATCATTTTATTGGGGGCTCGTACAATTCCTATCACAATCCATACATACATCCATTGTGTCAAGCACATATGTACATTTGTTGCCATCATCATTCTCAAAACATTTGCCTTCTACTTGAGCCCTTAATATCGACTGTTCATTTTCCCCCTCCCTCCCCCCTCCCTCATGAACCCTTCATAATTCATAAATTATTATTATTTTGTCATGTTACCCTGTCCGATGTCTCCACCCCGCCCTCCTCTCTGCTGTCCATCCCCCAGGGAGGAGGCTATACATATATTCTTGTAATCAGTTTCCCCTTTCTACCCCACATTCCCTCCACCCACCAGGCATCGCCACTCTTACCACTGGTCCTGAAGGAGTTATCTGTCCTGGGTTCCCTGTGTTTCCAGTTGCTATCTGTACCAATGTACATCCTCTGGTCTAGCCAGATTTGTAAGGTACAATTGGGATCATGAT
>NW_022111373.1:1012853-1017157 GCF_000313985.2 Echinops telfairi
TTTTATTTTATTTTATTTTTTTAACATTTTATTAGGGGCGCATACAATTGTTATCGCAATCCATACACACATCAATCGTGTAAAGCGCATTTGTACATCATTCTCAAAACATTTTCTCTCCACTTAAACCCCCGACATTAGGTCCTCATTTTTCCCCTCCCTCCCGAGCCCCCATATTGCTTCTTAATCGGAGCCCTCAGTTGTAATATTCTTTCATGCGAGTATCATTGAGTTGTGATTAATCCTTAACTATCTTTTCATTGTAGGAGTTGGATTCCATTCCTTTATAGGTAGGCCAATTAGACAATAGTGTTTGATATATTAGAAACAGGCAGACTTCTCTTCTTTGAACAAAGTATGTACATCTTCGAAAAAACCCTTTCCACTTCTGTGGAAGTTAGAGCAGTTGTCCTGACAGTATTTTAGCTCCTGGAACACTTTCGTGAATTGGATAATTCACTCATAATATCTCGTGGGAATTTGGGGTGTGACACAAAGCTGAAAGGAATGAAAGCAAGTTACCCTCTGGCACTTTTTCGTGTTATGTTGTTTGTTTATTGAAGCAGCAAAAGCAAAAAAATAAAAGCGTTTTTCATCAACAGTACAAGTGTTATGAAATGAGTATTACAAACATAAAAACTCCTGCCCCCCCGAAAAAAAACAACTCCTGCCACTGAGTCAATGATGACTCACAGCAACCCGAGATTGTAACTGTTTATGGGAGTAGAAATCCCAGTTTTTCTCCTGCAGAGCTGCTGGTGGTTTTGAACTGTCGACCATGCGGATCACAGCCCAACGCATAACAACTGCACCACCAGAAGCCCATGTTATAAGCATAGTTCCATCTATGGAATGAACATTACTACGGGCACTTAGAATCCACTGCTGTCCAGATGAATATTCAAAATGAGTAAGGAATGTAAATTTGTGATTTCCATCCTTAGAGAGAACCCTGATTATAAGTGCCATTTTAACAACCAGTTCGCTGAACGCCACAAAAAGTTTTATATTGGTTCTGCCAAGCTAGTGTAAACCAGCTGAAACTCGCCACTGATTGAACTATGGTGTTGGCAAAGAATATTCAAAGTACCATGGACTGCCAAAAGAACCAACAGCTCTGTCTTGGAAGTACAGTCAGAATATGTCCCTTAGAGGCAAGGATGGTGAGGTGTCATCCTCATATACTTTGAACATGTTGTCAGGAGAGGGAACTCATGCTTGGTGAAGAAGACAGCATTATCTCGTTTTGAGTTGGAGCCAACTTGAGGGCACCTAATAACAATATGTACTATTTGCCACAGCATTGTTTGTAGTGCCCCAAACAACTTTAAATATTGTTAAAAAGCTCACCAAAAGGAGGAATGGCTCAATAAATTATGGTCTACTGTACAAAATTTTTGGTCTACTGTACAAAAAATGTGTAAGAACTATAGGTATTAATACCCATGAAATATATGTGTGTGTATATTTATATATATATATATAAAGCAGGCTTCAGAGTAACATTTCTCAAACCATAAAACCACCCTTTGTATATGGATGAATGCTTACATACACATGTGCACATGTGTGCATATGTGTGTATATATTTTCTTTCTTGTAGTGTATATTTTTTCTTTCTTGCATTAAGAGATGAGCAAATATAATTTTCCTTTCCTTGAAGGAGTAAATGTAGGGTAGGGTGAGATTATTGGCTTTTTATGTGCATACTTTTATCTGTTGGACGTTTTGCAAAATCCATGCTAACTTTTATAAGAATAACCCAAAAGGAAGCACTGTGTGTATCTACATACCTACATACATGAGGGTCCCAAGTTTTCTGCAACTTAATATGAGCTACCAACGATATAGGTACACAAAGAAGACACCAGGTTAGGGAGAAAAATCACAAATTCATAAATATTAAACTAATTTGGCCATAGATTTTTTTTTCTTTAAAAGAATATAACCTCGTTAGTTACTTATCAGTGTAGCTCTGATTGTGGAGATGCCCACATATCATACTCTTGGTCAATCAAACTCTCTATCAATGGATCGTGACTTTCCTTTAAGGTAGCACATGCTTTGGTAGTGTTTTGTTTTTAAAGGGGGGGAAGAGCGTGTTAATTAAGTGTCTTAGTGATATAATTTCAAGGATTTTTATACCAAAGCATATTTAGAAGGAGGGTATTAATGGGGCCTAAATTAAGAATTGTGTTTTCAATAATTTCTAAAACCCATTCATTCAACCCCAATTACTCATCCTTAATAGGGGGCGCCCTGCTATGTGCTCCTTAAAACCAAGCACGCCTGAAAACATCTTAAACATAACTGAATGAAAACCTGTCCAATCACAGGCCAGCAGCTTGCAAACTCCACCCTTGAGTACAGGAAGAATACTTTTGATTGGAGGACGGGTGTGTTTACTACAGTGTGTGGTGTAAATTGAAGAGTCCCACATGCCTAGGGTCCAAAGGAAATCTCATTAATGAAAAGGAAAAATAAAACGGCCAGCTCTGATTTCACAGTAGCCAATGTCATTAACAGAACTTCATAACAGCAATTCTTGGGCAATTTTGCAAGCTGGTAAAACATTTATTCCAAAGGTTCTGAATTGTGTTCTTTTCTCATCCATGTTCCTCCAAGACAAGCATAAATGTCTTCTCAAAATACCATTCTGCTTATCCTTCTACATGCATATAACTCTACGAAAGACCTCAACTCACTTGTGACGTACACTATGCTTTAATTTCCAAGAATCTCGGCAACTGTTTACTTAGTTTGAGAAACTAACACCATGGACCAAATGGCAAAATGTTCAACGTTTAGCAGGAGTCAGCGAGCATTGAAAACCTCTGCCCCTAGGGAACACAGGAAACTAAGCGACTGGGTAGCCATTTCAGGTGCAGAGCTCATTAGCAATTCATTTAATGGAGAAAACAACCTTTGAAAGATCTTGAGTGCATTTTGCATCCAAGAGCCTTGAATGAATTAATCAATCTGATGGACATCTCTACCCCACCCAACGTAGAAAGTAATTTTATAAAAAGAATGCAAAGGAATTCAGATTACTCCCCACATTCCTTTCTTAATCATCAAGCCCAGCCCCTTGTATTTTTTTTTTAACAAATATGCCCCACTGAGGCCTCATAGATATTCTAGCAGCCATTCTCAACAGAGCATGAAGAAAGATCAAAGCAAATGAACTCAAGTGGCAGAAGCAAAGCTGAAGCTGAAGGGCAGTCACAAGCCAAAAAGTATAGAGCTTGAATACCAGGGGAGAAATGTCAACAAACCTACGCGGCTTCCACTCTCACAAAATGCACTCAAGTTTACAGCGAATTACGTATCTGGACGAGCACGTTTATCAAGAAAACCTTCTGCTTGCCAACCGATTACATTTCAGAAGAATCCTTATTTTTCATAGCCTTAACTCACCAGGGAAGTTAGAGGTGCTATCAGAATGAGGAAATAAGAAGCTTACAGAAGCTCAAAAGCAGTATTTTGCCGCCATGTTCACACACACACACACACACACACACACCTTCATCATCATCACCATCATGATCCCGACTGCACGTTAAACTACTACTAAACAACTTGAATCACAGGATACATCGGGTCATGTATTCGAAAGTGACCAAGCTCCAACACAAAGTTTCAAAACAAAACCTCCTGGTAGGCTGGAGGCGTAGACGAGCAACAAAACAAACCAACCCAAGCCCTCAGCAGCTTCTTTCGGCTGCCAAGACAAATCTAAAACTTATCAGAAACAGCCACAACTGCAGCTCCTGTCACCCAGAAGCAGAGTCCAGAGAGTCGCGGGAGCGGGCCTTTCTGGAGACGCCAGGCCGAGCTCGGCTCAGACGAGGAGGAAGTAACTGCCAGATAAAAAGCCCGGAGCAGCTCCCACTGCAGCTCGTGCCTCCCACAACTGCCCACACTGCCGCCCCGTGCGGGGCTCAGCGAGGACGGCAACTGGGTGCAGGTCTCCCTTGAGAGGCTAAACACCACAGGTCCGCGTCTTTCAGGGGGCAGTGGTGTAGCGCCAACCCGACTCCGAAGGGTTCCGGAGCCCAGTGTTCGGGTGCAGCTTGGAACGCGTGTTGGGGGGGGGATGGGGGGGAGTGCCGAGACAGGGGTCGCCTAGGAGGCGGGGCCTGGCGGCTAAAAGCGGCAGCTTTGGGCGCCCCGGCTGCCCCCTGAGGGGAACTGGGATGCGCACCACGACGCGGAAGCCATGCTGACCAGAGCTCTGTGTGCTTGGGGGCCGGCGGGGGGCGCTGAGGAGATCGGGGGGCACTGAACTGGGGTACCCCCACCCT
>NW_022111373.1:1017661-1043894 GCF_000313985.2 Echinops telfairi
CAGCGCCCCCCGCGCTCTGGAGCGGGGCAGCAGCTCCGGGCCCCTCGTAGCGCTCCGCCCCAACCTGCAGTGCCCCCTGCGGCTGGGAGGGGAATTGCAGGTGCGGCCGTGGTTGGGGGGTGGGCAGGTTCTTCAGTCCCTCACAGCACCTTTAGTCCCAACTTTCCTTCCGAGGGGGGCTCCTCTCTTTAGTTGACCCTTCTCAGGAACCAAAGACTTCTATTTAGGTGGGGGAACTAAGGGGCAAGTTATCTATTGGGCGGATTTTTTATTAAGTAGTCAGAGCCCATACCCCATTGATTTCCTATTTAAAAAATTTAAGCTACCTTTCCTTATCCTCTTTGAGAAGACTTCCCCATTGATACATAACTGACATGCCATTCCATTTCATAAGTCAAACTGGTTGCCCCATAAGTCAATTCAAAGTCATGGAAACCCTTTGTGTGTCAAAATAGAACCATGCTCCAAAGGGTTGTGTTTTTTTTCCCCAAAGGGGTTTTTCAATGACTTTCGGGAAGATGATTGCCAAATTGCCAGCCCTTTCTTCTGTGGTTCCTCTGGGTGGATTTGAACTTCCAACCTTCCAGTTAGCCAAGCAAGTCAACCATCACACCACCCAAGACCTCTCTTCCATTCTGTTGGTTTTGGGTGCCGCCGTTGGGTCAAGTTGACACATAGCGACCCCATGTTAATTAGAACACAATACCACCTGGTCCTATGCCACCCTCACAATTGTTGCAGCTCCATTCTATACTGAAAATAATTACTGCATAGGTTCCTTTCCCATTGGCCAATCTGTTACATCCATTGAATGTGATAATGACAGTTTCCACTGGCTGAAGGCCAATGTGCCAACATCTTGGTCTTTATCTTAAACCCATGGAACTTCCCCTTCACACACTGCTAATGTTATGGAGTAAGTCCAGGTGTTTCTCAACTCAAAATTTAGAGGAACTGAAAAAGCCATGGTGAAGGATTCTCTTTTCTGGTTCTGTAGCATCACATCATACATCAAGTATCTGCTACAGATGATATTTGTTAGCTCCTGTTGTTACTAGAAAAGGGACTGTAAAGAAGGGAAAATGCTAGATTTGGGGCTAGATTACTATGGTAGTCCTGACTCAACCACCAAGCAGGGCACCTCATTTAACTTGGTAATGCCTGAGAAACTCAGTAAGTTTCCATAGTTTCAAGGATGCAGTGGCCATTCTTTCAGTAGTTTGTTCTTTCTCCAAGACTTCTGTGACTGCCAAGTTATCTCCTGTCCTGAACCTCTCAACAACCCTGACCAACTTTTCTTACAGCAAAGGTTGGGGGCCACCAACTTCTGACATTAATAAAAATATATTTGGGGAAGTTATTCCAGAACAATGAAACATTTACTTAAGACTTGTCCCCTGTTCCTGCCAACCCTAACTTAAAGTGCTCAAGAGGGGTCTGGACTGGAACAAGCTATAGTTGGTAGAAGGGGACGAGGGTGAATCCATACAGGACCTGGTGCCTTGAAACTTTCCTATACAAGTTTACTGCTGGGATGTTCCTCCCATGGAGCCAGTGTCCAAAGCTTCCTTTTCCCAGCACCCATCACAGAAATGTGCCTAATATCCAGGAGGGGAGGGGCAGAGGTGGGAAATTTATTTAACAATTTTTTGTGTGTGTTGAGAATAAAACAAAACCTGTCCTCATGGAGTTTACATTCTTTCCTATACTACCAGGAATGGAAAATAAAATCCTACTCAGTCATGTAAAATAAACAGTAGAAAAACCCAATGAAATAATTCAAAATAATAGAAAATGGGTGTGGGGGGAGAAAATAACTTTAAATGGTCAACATTTACCCCCTGCTTTAACAGTTAAGTGAAACCTAACAGCAGTTTTAAGGGGGTTTAAAGAAAACACACAACACTATAATTCTAAGCTTCTCCAACCACACATCAAACTGTCCCCCTTCAAAAACAAAAACCAAAAACAAAACAGGACAGGTGACAGCTACCACTCTACGATACATCTTCACCCTCTGAAAGGTTTCTGCTCCAGGTCGTCAAAACTAATCCTGTCCTCCTGCACACTTCTTCTTTGGTATTCAATGATGCGTGCCCCCAGTTGAAGGAGGAAACTGGAATGTAGGCTAAGCAACTGGACTCTTGTAGCCGCCTGACAAGCAGGCACCACAACTGGTAAAGAAAGGCTAAGCCTTAGGGAGAGAGGCTCCTTGCCTAGATCTCTAAGCAGCTACACTTCACCCACACACTTTGGAAGAATGCTAACATAGGGAGAAGAAAGGGTGGAATAGAAAGGTCAAGAGAGAAAGCCACACAGCTCCTTTCAGCAAACAAACACTGCACATTAAAACAAGGGAAAATATCTTCTAGGAGAAAGAGAAGCTCTGCTGCTAGGAAAATTTCCTAATAGCCATGTTTTCAGGATGGAGAAATTGCCTAGGTCTTTGGAATCTGAATTTTGATGATGATCTCTCCATCTTTCCAGGACCCAACATGAAATCCCTTAAGAGATGCCTGGTGAAGTCTCCCACTTTACCATTTACCCACCTCCCCTAACCTACAAACCAAGTTCCTGACCACACCTTCAAGCATTTCTCAAGGGGCTGGAATGTATTCTTACTTGACTTCACCGTGCTCGAAGTGGGAATGGCAGAAGGGGAGACAGGTAGAAGCATCAGGGAAACAGAGCAAACCAGACTGCTAGAAATAACCCTGGCCTTAACAGATGCCTGGGCTATACGTTATGACCTGCTGTGGCCTGAAGGGCTTAGGGAACTGATGCTGCCCTCCAAGGGCCAACGCCCAACCATGTGCTAGAAGAAGGGGCTGGAAGTGAGGTGGCCTTCTCCCAGACTGCTTCTTCTTGCCTTTCTTTGTGGGGAAGGGAAGAAGACACTGTAGTACACAAAGTTGATTGGGAAAATGGGTTATTCTAATAAAACTTTATTTTTTCAAACACAGCCACAGAGGCAGGACCTCATGTTTAACACACACAGACTTATGGATTTTTTTTTTAATATAAAACAAAGTTTACGAAAAATTTTTTTGTTTTTTCACTTTTTGTATTTGTAATCCCATTAGCACAGGGACTTTGGCAGCAGGTGGGAGTGAAGGGCAGCTGGAGCTGCCACTGGGCAGTCACCGGGCACAGGAGGAGAGCACCAGCCTGGGAGTGGCTTCACTCACGCACGCAGGAATACTCACCTACTGGTCAGCCACACCACACACACAGCACAGATGCAGATGGCTACCCAGCATCAACCACAGCCCTGGAGAGGTGTGCTCTGCTCTGGGTAAGCCCAGTATGTGAAAATCCAAATAGTCAAAACAGCTAAGGTAGAGGGAGGTTGCTTGCTTTACAAAAAAAGCAATCATAGGCTGCTTTTAAATGGTCAGCAGTCCAAATGCATTGAAAAATAGCATTTGGTTTACACAGAACTGTTGAAACAGATCTATTGTGTAAAGCAAAATGAACCACTTCTTGAAAAGGCTTGTCCCAAAGGTGAGGGCGCTTAGACTGGGAAGCAAGATGATAAGTGCTGGCCAGTTTAACTTTCCAGTCTTAAATGGAATTCACTACAGCCTCTATAGACTTTCTCCCCTAAGGAGGTTGCCCTAGGCTTTGGGGGAAGCCAGGATGGAGGCAGAGGTCACTGCCTTCACTTCTTTAGCTTAGGGCCTGCAGAGGACCCCCTGGCATTGCCAGTGGCCTAATGGAAGCTGGCACAGCCAATCTGCAGCAGAGTCCAGGGATGAGGGTGCCCCAGGAGAAAAGCAGCTGGCACCAGGGAAATTATGGCCTGGATTATGGCCCGAAGTGGGAGAAGAGCCAGGGAAGAAATGAAACTGAGGATGGTCAACTCCTAGGCTCAGTTTCCCTGGATTCTTCAGAGCAGTTCTCTCAGGCGTGCCCCCAGACCCGGTGGCCCCTGGGTAATGTGTGTGGTAACTAGTAGGAGAAGAGCCCTGGAAGGGTAGAGCCTCCGAGTGGCAGAAGCGCAAGAAGACATGGCCACCTCTCTCCTCTGTAGTGCAGGCGAGGAGGCAGGAGCCTCCTTGCTGCTCTTCTTTGAGACCTAGAAAATGCCAGGTTCAACTCCACAAGGAAGAAATTAAGAGATCTTAGTCTTTTCCCCCTAGCACAAGGGGTCCTAACACACCCTGGAAAGTGAGAAGAGAATGGTTTTTCTCCGAATCACCAGGAGAAGCAGGTCCAATTTGGTCCTGCAAGGTTTAACCAAAGCTGGATAAAGCCTCACCAGCAACCACAACCGAGTGGTAGCTTCAGTATACCTTTCCACTCGTGCCAGCCCTCGCATGGTGACTGCAGTTCTGACACCTATCACGGTGTCACCGTGGCCACTGAGACCTGCTGCCCTGGCTCACGTTGTGGGTGGAAAACTTTAAAAAAAAAAAAAAGGAAACCCAATCCGACAACAACAAACTCCCAACTGCTCCTCACAGCCTTTGCTGTGCTCCTCCTCGGCCAGTCCCTTAGTGAGCCCCAAGCTCCCTGTGGTCTCTCAGGGCCAATTAGAGTCAAATAAACATTTCCTGGCAAGAGTGGAAGACAAGCAAACTAGTAAATGCTGACACCCATTTCTTAAGCAGGTCCAAAAAGAGGTTGGGCCTGGATCCCACACAAATAGGCTTTTCCCAGCCTGCTTCTAAAGGGCAGTGATGGGATGAGTTCACCCGGACCAGTGAGGCCTGAACATGGTATCTCCTACTGCACGTCTGCCTCCTGGGGAGCCTGGAACCAATACTAGGCCTTCCTCCCTTTCCCATGCCCTCCAAGGTCAGAGGGGAAGGGCAGGATGGAGCCCTTCATAACGGCCTCCGTTGCCCACAGGTGCCTGACTCTCCTTCAAAAGTGACAGAGGCAGGATACGTGTAGCTGAGGCAATCTGCTAAGGGGAAAAAAAGGCCAGCTCCAAATGTGGAAACTCCCCTCCAACCCCTAAATCCAACATCCACCTAAGGGGTAGGGGATGAGGCAAAGTCCATTAGCTGAGATCATAGCACTTCAGGGACCCAAAACAGAGTCCTTTGCAGAGCCCGGGGGGTGGGGGTGGGGGTGGGGGGGTAGGGAAGGCTTGCAGATTACGAGCCTGGCTCCAGAGCTATTTATAAAAAAAGGAAAACTTGGTGCCCTCTTAACTCCTTATGCAAGCCTACTGTCAGGTGAAAAGGCAGGATCCTGGGGTATCAGGATGCTCTGCTGTGAAGGAGCAAAAGCCTTCCTTCCCTAAGGCTCTGCAAACACACCTTGACTTGAACAAACGCCCATGCACACACACACTCTCACACAATTCCTCAGAGGAGGCTGACTGAACCCCCCCCACCCTGGCCAAATTCTAAGACACAGTGCCCTTTGAAGCAAAGGGGCTAGTGAAATTCCCCGAGCTGGGGTCAGCAGACCCCTTCCTTCCCTGCCCATCACTTTCTCAGGGGCAGGGATACTCACTCTCAGGGCCGCCATGGAAAGGGTCTGCTCTGGGGCTGTCCCTCCCGCCACCAGCTCCGTTTATCTTGTCCCAGCCAGTCTCTCGGCATGGTCGCACTTCCAGGAGCGAGAAGATTTCCGGCTGCCCTGAGTCGGAGCCCTCCACTCACCCCCGTTCCCAGGCTGGGCCCACGGCCTCGGGGCCTCGACACTTGTTAGTAGCCATAAGAGAGTCAGTCTGTGTGGCCCCAGGAAGGTGCCTCTCAGTTTTAGTTCTCCTCAATGAGATTCAAGTCCAGGTCCCCAAAGTCCTGCTGGCACAGTGTCCGTTTACTTAGAGCCTGTCGCCCCCACCGCACGGCCCCCTCTTCCTCCTCCTCTTCGCTCTCACTCAGCACCTGGGAAGAACCCTCAACGGGGCTGCAAGAAGCAGAGAGGGGTGGGGGGCTACAGGCCATGAACCACGGCGGAGAAACGCTGCTGCCTTCCTGGGCTGCATCTTGGAGACAGGGACCTCCTGAGTACGGTTTCTGTTGAACAAACAAACAAAAGTAAGAAGGAGGCAAAGAAGCTAACTGCCCCTGTTGCCCTGGCCCAAGTGGTATCTCACTGTCCCTTTCGGTTACTCTTGAAGGTAGGAGTCATAGGCTTTAGGGTGAGGTCTGTCAGTTTCCTGACAAAATCTGGAAAATTTAGTGTGCTTGCACATTTCTCTTGAGGGGGGCGAAGAAACAGTCCATAGTTTCCAAGATTCAAGATTAGACCCGTGTCATAAAGCTCTCTGTGGGCAGGGATACTGTCTCCGTGTTTCACTAATGCATTCCCAGGATCAAGTCAGAAGCTGGGACGTTGTAGGTCTCCGACGTATGCTTGCCGGGTGGTTGGAAGCCAGGATGAACAAATAAATAAATTCTGGTCTGTGACCCAGTGGTCCAGAAGAATGAATGTGAGAAAGTGAGCAAGTGCACACAACAACTGCACTCATAGTGAGAAGTCAAAAACCATTTGTTCAACAGATGAAGGATGCAGCAGGCTGGCTTGTTTAAACCCCACACGAAGCAGCAAAGAGCAAGTGGCGGCAGCAGCATTGAGCACCAGGGGGGTTGGGGCACTGATGATGGGATTTTTGTCACTGATGCCTCTTCCAAGGAAGGAAAGGTGCCTCTGGCAGGGGCCCCTGGTATTTGTATTGGATCGTTTAATAAAGATCTCACTCTGTGGCATCCAGGTCTGAAAGGTTCTCAGAATGTGAAGCTTTCTCTGCTAAAACCCAGACAACCTTGGGCAAACCAGGATGGTGGGTGACTTTAGCAGAAGCACAGACAGAAGAGAGCGAGCTTCAGGGGAGGCCCTACCAACAGGGCTTGAAGCTAGAGATAGCTCGCACCAGAACAGAGTTGTCCCCTCATTTCCTGGCTCGGAAAGTCCTGCCAACCCACCTGATTCATCTTGTCAAAGTCCAAGGAAGGTCGCAGCCGTCGGGGGTCCTCCTCGTGCCGCCGCTTGACTCCAGCTTTTCGGGCATCCAAATCACAAGGCTGGGAGCGGCTCCGGGGAAGGTTCCGGGGGCCTCGGGGTCTCCAGGGCAGCTCCGGGGAGGATGCGGGAGAGCTCCGGGCAGAGGGTAGAAAGCGATTGGCCTGTGGGCCCAGGCTGGGTGACAGGGAGAAGCGGCGCTGGGGTGGGCAAGGTGACAGGGACTCAGCATCACTCTCCCAGGAACCACTTTGTGGGGAGGCAGCGCAGGGTTGAGAAGAATCTTGGGCTAGGGCAAGGCTGAAGAAAGGGGGGCTATAGGGTCTGTGGGCTGGGGCACATTGAGAAGAGGCACTGGGAGCTTGGAGGAACCTGAGGCTGGAGACCCGCTTCGGAGGGCTCTGGTGAGGCACCTGCGGCCCGCCCCCTCCACCACTGCCCCTGTGCTTGATGGGAGTCCACAGCTTGGAGGGGGCGGGCCGCCACACCGGCTGCCAGCGAGACAGGTCCACGGGCACTGAGAGTGAGCGGCAGTGCCTCTTGGATGGAGGGGTGGGGATCACAGGAAGCTTCTCTGGGTCTGGGGGCTCAGGACTTAGGACTTGGGGGAGGGACTGCTCCTGTGGGGAGCTTCCCCGGCTGGGTAGTCTGAGGTGCAGGCTCAAGCCAGACGAATGGTAGCTGAGGTTGAGGCTGTCAGGGAACTCGGCACAGGAACAGTGGGGCAGGCCCCTCCAGGAAGCACCTTCTGCAAGGCAGTCACAGGAACAATAACGTTAATGACGGTGATCATTATGCACAAGTTTACCATGTGCCACACATTTTATAGCGAGCATTGAGCACTTCAGGTAGGCGATCTCATTCATTCTTCCCTCAAGCTTTATGATGTAGGACCTATTATTATCTCCATTTCATAGATGACAGGAGTCCAGTAGCTTGCCTAAGGTTACACAGCAATCAAAGGAACAAAGCAGGATTCACAGCTAAGGGCTGCAAATGGCAGATTCCTTAACCCCTATGCTACCTGAAGTCTCAAATACACTTTCATATATTGTCTGCCACTCCCTCCCTCTCCAAGGTAAGCAAAACAGACCCGCATGGGTGAGGGGTATGCTGTGTACTCCTCACCCCACGCCACCCATCCCTACTCGGTGTCCCCCAGCCAGGGCTATGAAAAGCAGGCCTATGCTCTCCTTCCGTTCTGGGTGCTGTGTTAACAGCACCAAGAGATAAGGAGGGTGCTGCCAAGAAGAAAGAAGTAATCAAGTGGGGCAAACAGGGTAGAGAGGAACCTGCGCCTGGGAAACCCTAAGACTTAATGCTGCCTGTGTTCCTTTGTCAGGAGAAAGACAAGGCGTTTCACTTTCATAAAGAGATACAGTCTCAGTTACACCCAGGGGGAGTTCTACTCTGTCCTGTAGGATTGCGATGAGTCGGTATCAATTCGATGGCAGGGAGTTTATGTTCCTTTGTTGTCTGGCCACCCGCACACCAATTCTTTGTCCCGAGGCCGCCTCTCACATCCAAACAGAATGGGGAGACATAGGGCTGGAAAGGCAAAGTGACTAAATGGCATAGCCCTCACTGCATTCTATCCCAAACTGTGACTTTCAGGAAACACCTCATTAAGGGACAAAGGGCATACGCCATCTTTCTCTGGCTAGCTGGCTGGTCTTTGCAGGGCTGGCTATTTGAAGTAACTGACAAGTATACCAAACTAAGACTTGATGGTGGAGAAAACTCAGACTCAACTTTGAGCAATAACTCTCCCCACTACTCCTCTCCATGGGAACTGGAACCACGTGTCCACGGTGCATATGGCACAGTACCTACTCTCGGCAAGTATTGCACAGAGAAGTGGCAGAGCTGAATGAGATGCTTTTGCCAACTCACTTCGCTTGCTAGGTCTCCCAGAAAATAAAACAGGATGCAGAGTGACCTACTGGCATGGATTAGAGGGTGCAGGTTGCCCTCCTTAAAGAAATGTCTCTTTGATCAGAGGCCCTTTGATTAAGCCACATTTAAGAATTTATACCTCAGATTTTTACATATGCACAATGTCACAGGTAGAGTTTTATATGCCATAATAAAAGACAGGGTATAAACTAAACGATTACCACTAGATCAGTTAAATAAACCATGAGACATCTATAAAGTGCAATACACAGCTATTAAAAACAAGGAATTAGTCAACATACTTAATGGAAATATAAGTGAAAAGAATAAAATATACAATAAAATGTATCATGCAAATTTTTTGTGTTCAATAAAAATGTGGAGATAACAATATACATTACAAAGGGGTTTCAAAAGTTCATGGAAAATGGAATAAAAGATAATGGAATTTACCATAAACTTTACAAACCGCTCATCCCCCACCCACCCCCCAGTCTACTGCTTCTGTTGGTATAAAGAAACTCTGGCTGGATCTTTAAGAAATTAATAAAAGAAGTTACTTTTAGGGAGCTGATGGCAGCGCGCACTCGCCTTACCAGACACAAGCTGGAAAGGGTCCCCACAGGTGGATATGTCTGCATGATCAGGCAAAGGCTGAGAGAGAAAGAATATCCAGTCATTCGGGTTTGGGACATGCTGATAGAGTTGCAGGCAGCCCTCTTCAGCTCATCCCTGAAATGTGTGGGCTGCAGGGATGTAAGGGGCTCCTAGGTTTTCTCTTCCGCTTATCTTCCCAAAGTTAGCCGGTGAAACAATTCACATCTTCCAATACCTCAAACCCTCTCCACCCAAGTTTTGTGTCCCTTCTCTATCAGTGAAATCATCCCTGCCCCTTCCTTTTGGGCCAGGCTTTGAGCCTTTAGTGGGCTCATCCAGGACAAGTACTATGACTGATATAGCACAGGACAAGGGTGAATGAAGTAGTAGCAACAACTAGCCTCAGAAAAAAAGGAAGGGGGGTCGTGGAGAAGCAGGAAGACTGGTCTTTTACCAGACTGATGCTGAAGCGTGTGCATTTCAGCTCATCCAGAGTCTGCTTCTGTAGTTGCTCAGTGATCAGGGTTATCATGATTCTCCCCAGGATTTGACTTGCACACTTTGGAGCAAATGATGGATGTCTTCCCTGTCGTTCTTCCAGACCTCACTCGTGAGCCGTCTTCTGCCACTGCAGCACCATTCTAGCACCATTGGGACTTCCCTCTCCAGTCATGCCTGCTGAGTCTGCCAATTACAGAGGGACCAGCCCCAAGTGATATTAGAGATGTACCTGGTCTAGAGATGGAAAATGCATGGCACACATACCACAGCACCCCTATGACTCTGGCAGACATTATTAATTGATCACAGCTTTTTCCTGCTAAGTCTAAACAGTCTCAGAACATAGCCTCAAAAAACATTTGAACTTGGCACTCTAAAGAGCCAGTAATCCGAACTGGAGTTGACAAGCAAGTTGAAACCTATTTGCCACTCCTAACCTGGTTCATGCTTGGTTGAGTCTACCCAGAACCCCAGCAACACAGAAAGCTGAAAGAAAATAAAGGGATGCCCAAATAGTTAATTCTTATCCTGATTAACTCAATATTTTCTTAATCTTCCAGCCAGAGTCCAAAGAGAGTAGAACACCCTTCTCCTAGACTATAGAATAATGAGGGAATGCTGCTTGTAAGAATGACTTTCTGCTTTAGACCAGTCAGAATAAACAGGATTGTAAATCCTCCCTTAGCCTGGCCAGCTGATTTATATATATATATAATTGTTTCCCAACAGATACTGTGTGCAATTGTTGGTAAAATGGGAATAGGATAAAGGACTGCTAACAGGGTAATTCTCATCAGATTTCAACTCTACAGATATTAAAACAACAGTAACAACTCCTCCTCTATGATTTCATTCAACAAAGTGTTTAACTCAAGGACCATGAACACAAGTAAGATGCTCTTCTTGATTAATTTCTAGGGGCAATTTCTAATAGAAGCAAACCAATTCATCAGAGGGCAGGCTTCAAGTCTACACAGTTGCCCAAGGGGCCTTGCTCAAGGAAATGGGAAGGTTAGCCTAGTGTCACCATCATTTTGTTCTGCCCATTCCCCAAAATGACCAGCAGGCAGACAATTCACCAGATGATGCACGTCGTTTTGGCTAGTAGGGAGAACAAAGGATCAAGAATCTAAATTTCGATCCAACTTCCGCACAGTTTCAGCAAATCCTTGAACCTGCCTTGGCCTCAGATTACCCATATGTAAAACGGGCAGAATAATCGTAAACTATAGCAGGAAGGATATAACATGCAATGTGAAAAATGTACAAGCAGCATACCATCTGGCCTGTACAAATCAGGAGTCCACATAGGCTGCCGTTTCTCACCCCCTCCTGTTTGTTACTCTACAAGGCCTCGGGATGCCAGAAGCGATGATATCATTAAGATGAAGAAGGCAATAGAGTCTATCTTTCTGGCTGGGTACCAACAGAAGCCCAAGAGGGCTCTGCTGTGACCTTGGGGGCAGATCACGCTACTTTTGGAAAAAAGAAAAAAAATCATCCTATTCCAGTCCCACCTCAGGAGGAGGGCCACAAAACACAAGGAAGGGCAAAAACGAATACATTTGAATGTTACTTGGGAGTTCTTTGGGGAAAAGGTGCCAGAGAAGTCAATCATCATTACAGTTAACTATCGTTTTCATGCATAATTATTACACCCTGAACACAGTCCTAGCTTCCTGAGAGCTGCCTTTAGTTGCTTCCCCTATGTTCCCGTGGCAATATCACTTCTGCTCTTGATTTCTTAACTCTGCCCTCAAGGAGCTACGAGAGGGGGAACCTGAAGGCAGGCTTTTACCCCAGAGACCCTAGGCCTCAAGCTGACCAGCCATGAGGAGAGGGGGTGAGGCAAACTCTTTCGAGCTTTTCATGAGGCATGTGGCCAAACAGCCCTCTCTGGGATCAAGTGAAGAGAGTGAGTTTGTGTTTTTCTGCATTTTAATTGTTGGGATGTGGCCACACACAGCGGTAATTGGAACAATGCAACCACCACCACACAGCTGATACTCTCAGCCTGAGTTTCCTAAAACAGGCCAGGCTGAGAGGGGGAACAGAACGGAAGCCATAAGGAATCAAACCAGGACACAAAAGAAGGCAAACCAGCTCCGCGAGGGGCCTCCTTTCTCAGGCAGGCATTGGAAAAGTCTAAGTAGCTCTCTCTGGCCGCCTTCCTTCCCCTTCCATTTTGTCTCTTTGGGGTGTGGGGGGTAGAGTGAGCCCTGAACGTTCACCAAACAAGTTAAAACTTCTCAGCTTAACAACTGGCACAGGGCTTAGCCCTTTCCTGAGGAGCAGGCCGCTAGGCCCTCCCCACCACCTCACCAGGCCCAACTCAGTCCAGCCTTGCCCTCCATCAGCAGCCCCCTAAAATAAAGACCAGACCCCCACCCCACTCCCATGCATAGCAGTCTCCACTGCCACTCAGGCCCCGGGGGGGTGCTGAGGGTGTGCTGAAACCGGGGGAACCTTAGGATCAAGCCAAGCCAAGGGAGAGGAGAATCACAGATGCCCTGGGGACCTTCCCCCCAGGTCCCAGCCCCACACCTCTGGGGGAGACTAAAGAAAAACAGGAGAGGCAGGGAGGCGCAGGCACAGGTAATAAGGGACCTGACTGTTCTTCCACCATACGGCTCTGGTAGGGACAGGGGTGACAAGTGGGGTGCACCCCTCCCCCAATCCCGATGAAGAAGCAAAAGGCTAGGCCCCCACCAATTTTCAACCTCTCCCTTTGCTGCTCTGCCTGTTCCTGCGGGGTGGGGCATAGGGCGTCCACTGGCCCCTCAGGGGGTGCTAGGGCCCGCTCAAGGGGGCTGTCGTTTGCCTCTTCCGACTCAGCTCCCATCATCTGGCGCCAGGAAGCGAACTCAGGACGCAGGGGCTGTAGAGGGTCTGGGACTTAGCACTCCGCCACCCCCTCCCCCACCGGGTCCCGTGGTCTCCCCGCGGAGACGGCCTGCAAGGCCGGGCCGCGCGGGCGGCCGGGTTGGGGGAAGGGAAAGAGGAGAGGAGGAGGGACGACCGAGGTGCCCGCCCCAAGGCCCCAGCGCCACCTGCCCTCCGCCACCTACCGCGGCTCCTCCAGCTCCTAGGGCCGCGGCCGGAGCAGCTCTGAGCGCTCCGTTCGCCCCACGGTGCCCTTAAAAGGCGCCGGCGCGAACCAACAGGCCCCTAAGGAGAGTGGAGGATCCCACCCGTCTGAAGAACCCTCTCGAACCACCCGCGAGGGCCTGAGGCCCACGTTGCTGCTCGCTCACAGCCCTTTCGGACTGCGCAGTCGGGAACCAGCCTCACGCTGTCATTTGGGGACGGGAATGGTTTCCTCCGTAGAGAATCCCTCCCCCCAAATATCGCCGAAGGTGGACTTGCCCAGTTGGAGGCACGTCGTGAAGCCCGCGGGGGAAGCGACGCCTGAAAAAGGTAAACAAAGCCGTCGCCCGGGCCCTCTTACGCCTCCATCGGCCCAAATGCGGCTCTTCACTCGGTTCGGGATGCTCAATAGTATTAGCCACCGCGACTCTCGCCTGTTCTCTTGTCCTGCCTTACGTCTCCGCTTCTATAAAGGACCCCCCACCCTCTGCGAAGGACCCGTCCGAGGCGTGAAGGCTGCTGGGAAGTGTAGTCCTAGCGCCGATTAGGGCCTGCTCCGGGTCCCTGGAGCCCCTCTTACAGCCGCCCGAATGGCTCGAACCTTATAAACATAGGACATAAAACGGAAGCGGAGCCGCTTCCACTCGGTTCTGTCATTAGCTCTCACCCAGAACACTTGCTAAACCTGAGGAAGGCCCAGGTCTGATCTCCCCTGCTGCTCCCTCTATGTCCAACCCCCTCCCATCAGGATGAGGTAATGGGATTGTGATTATGACATCATAGGCGGTTCAGTTGCTGGGGGTGGGTGGTGGTGGAGGTGGAGGGTTACAGTGGTTACATCTGAACCACTTTTTTTTTTTAATTGGGCAGGGGGAGGAGGAAGCAAGCAGATGGAGCAAAGATGTTGATGGCACTACTTCCTCTTGAGGATGAAGAAAACCGCCTTTTATTTAAGCCCCTTCCAGCACTACCCACCTCCCACCTTGGCCGAAGTTTAAACCCTTTTTAAAAGAGGTTGAATGTAGTAGCAGGTGAAGAGGTTGGGAAACAATTAGATGGTTTCTGACGCCCAGGTAAATTTGAGTCTCAGTTACCTTCAACGAGACAGGCAAACAGATGGAACAAGGAGGGGTTTTAAATAATGCCTGTGTGTTGTGCCCTTTGTACGGCAGAGTTTTAGGTTTTCTTTTTTTAATTGGGAAATGGTAGTAGTGCAAGTCACCTTCACTATTTACACTTAGCAACAAATCCCGTGAAAGATATCTGTTTTCTCTAAATATTTGTGCCCCACTCAAGTGTCAGTCAGGTAAATAGATGTGGTCAGTAGGAGCCAGCAGCAATTCAGCAAACTGAAAAAGAACAGCAGAGTAGTAGTGAGGAACTTACAAGAAAGTTGGAGAGGGATTTACCTTGCATTGTTTATTTCCCCCTGGTGAAAAAGCACAGGAGACATGATTGCTAATAATTTGTGAAACATTTAAGTAAAACGGTATGTGCTGGGCACTGTGCTATATAATTTAAATGTACATTCTCATATTTTGCTGTTGTTGCTTACAATCACCAAAGAGACAAAATTACGTTCCTTGTTTGATAAATCGAACAGCCCAAGAAGTTTAAGTAACTGCTTAAGTGGTGGGCAAAGATGGTTTTAAAAATCAGTCCTGGGGCACTAACGCCTTGCCACATAAAGCACTAGGCTATATTGCCATCCTCTCCTCCTCCCCTTTTGACTGTCATCTACCCTCAAAAGTTAAATGATTGAGTAAAGGAAGTTAAGCTAGCATTGACTCACTTGCAAAACATTGAAAAGAAATGAAGACATTTAAATATACATCTACATCAGATTTCAAGCCTCGTTTCAAAGGAAGGTTATGAGACCTTTTCATCAAGTACAAAATAGCACCCAGTATAGCCCCAGACCTTGCCCCCATTACTAAATGTAGCTAAAACTCCTTGTTGTTAGGGTGTCACCCATAGTCACCCATGTAACAGAATAAAACCCAATGAGCTCAAACATAATTGTGGGGATGGTACAGGACCAGGTAGTGTTTCCTTCTGTTGTACATAGAGTTACTGTGTATCAGAACTGACTCAACCCCACCTAAAAACAACACAAGGTTTTCTAGGCTGTTATCCCGACAGAAGTAGATTGTCAGGTCTTTCTCCCATGGAGCCACTGGGTGGGTTCAAACCACCACCACTGACTTTTCAGTTAGCAGCCAAGTGCTTTACTATATTGCCACCAGGGCTCTTTCTAAATCTTCTACCCTCTTCTTAATTCTCATGTTTTTTAGAGTATGTCCTGGTATTTTTCTGCTCCATTCTTTGATTCTTGTGTTGCTGCCTTCAACTCCATGTTAATTGTGCCCTATGGCTTAGACTAAGAGCCCGGTTGGCATTGGGTTACATGTTGGGCTGCTAACCCCAAAGTTAGTTCAAAATCACCAGCTGCTCTTGGGGGGAAGGATGAAGATTTCTAATCTCTTTAAGATTTATAGTCTTGGAAACCCACAGGGCAGTTTTACCGAGTCATATAGGGTGGACTATGACTCAAAATTGGCAGTGAGTTTGGTGTTTGGGTAATAGGCTAGACTAGACCTCTTCTCTGACCTGCTCTGATAAGTCTCAGTAGAGGATACTTACTACCTGGTCTTCTCCCAGATTCTCTGAAGGTACCAGGGCCTGGAGCCAGTCTTCAACAAGGGATCCAAAGGGGTGGAGTTCATTGGCTCTAAAAGACTCTCTGTTCTTCGCCTAGGAAAGCAGCAGAGTCAGAGAACTTGCCTTTCATTCAGGTCTTCTCTTTGCACACAGTGAAAGACAAACCTTTGCAAAGTGGGAGATGTAGAGCTCAGCCCACTCACTGAAGGAACCAGAAATATGAACATACCCAATAGGCCCCTTGCCCTCCAGGGGCTGGCTAGGTGGGTCCCAGGAATGGGGGCTCTTCTCCACTGCTTGATCTGGGCATCCCAGAAGTGATGGTTGTATTTCCTGTCCTTGTTTGGGGTTTCAGGGTGAAGGCTGGGCTGTCACTGTGGCAACAACAAATATGGATCACCTTGAGGTCAATGTGAAAAGAGGCCCTTTAGAGCAGGGACAGCTCTCTCGGCACAGAATATCAGGGGTCCAGTTAGAAATTCTCTGAGAATGGGTAAAATCAGGGCCCTCAATCCAACAAAAACTATAGATCTTCAGACTAAATAGCAGCTTCTCTGATAGTCTTTCTTATGGAAAGGGTAAAAGATATTGTCTTGGAAATCAAGGAAGACATAGAAGACATCATTTACGGACAAACAACGGAAACTGTGAGGGGAAGGGAGACAGCGGTTGGTGTTAAGATATGAAAATAATAATTTATCAATGGGTGACGAGGGGGTAGGGGTGGGGGAAGGAGAGAAAAAAGAGGAGCTGATACCAAGGGTTCAAATAGAAAGTAAATGTTTCAAAGATAACGATAGCAACATATGTACAAATATGCTTGATATAATTGATGTATGGAATGTTATAGGAGCTGTAAAAAAACCCAATAAAATGACCGTTAGAAAAACCCCGACATTATTTAGCGTCCCTTTAACATACATTCTACCTTTTCATACATTCAATTTATATGAGTACATGTAAACCTCATGTAATTAGGCAAGTGTGTATGTTTCAATTGTCAAATCAAGGAAGAGTATAAGGAGATTTGGATAAAATGGTTGGAAGGAAAATCAACTCTGTAGGAAATAGATAGCTTTGCAAAGCCATACAGAAGGGCAAAGTAGGTGAGGAAGAAAATAGGGGTATGTTTAATGGAAACAGAATTTTCGTTAAGGGTGATGAGAAATGTTGGGAAATAGATCATGATGACTGTTGCACAGCAATGGTGAATGTAATTAATGTCACTGAGTTACAGATTGAGTTACAGGTTGAAATAAAATTGTTGAAATATTACATGGATTTCACCACAATAAAACTATTTTAAAGTTATATAAGCCAAGTGTGACAACTTCTACTGGGGGTGGGGGGATGAACACATTAGAACTAGATTGCAGGAAACTTAGTTTTAGTAATTCTACAACTTTGTGAGATCACCCAAAACACTCAGATCCTAGAATTGTTCCATCCTCTGACATTGAATCAAAGCAACTCGGTTGACCCTCTTACTGTGACCACCCCACAATTACACTTACTTGGGGACTTGCAGCAGAAAGTACTGTTAGCTAGGCATGCACTTGCCATAATCTATCTACTTCAGTCCCCGTTGAGGGACAACCTCATCTGTCTCTACTTTCCATCCTGTGGGAAGTACAGGGTGTCCCACAAAATGTGATGATAGTATCAAAAAGCAGAGCCACCGCTCCCCATACTCTCTGAGCCCATCTGATTTTCAGACTTGCCTGGGATGGCATGGCTCTGTGTTGACTCCCACCCTCACCATCTCTATCCTAAAGGACAAAGACTCCTCACACACGTCTTTTCCAGGGAAGTCGAATCTGTAAATGTAGGGGCAGTCTATTAGGGTAGAAACCAGCTGACTACAATGTTTCTCAGCCACCACCATCAAGATCCTGACACCAGATTAAGGTGGTAGCTCTGCTTTACTGCTTCCCCAAGATAAAAGTTGCATTTCTGACTTATGTTTCACAAAGTATGGTCTGTAAAACATCTGCATTGATAGCACCCTAGATAGCCTTGATCATTCCTGAGCCCCATTCTAGACCTATTGAATTTGGGGCTCTTGCATTTTCAAGAGCTTCCAAGACAATATTCAGGGCTTCAAACTGATTCATTTGCCCACCTGCTGAGAAGTTGCTTTTCCATCTCACATATTCTGAATCATAATCTACATTTTGGTAAGAGCCCCCAGATGTTTCTTATATATACATCTGGGCATCTTGTTAAAATGTGCGTTATGATTCAGTAAGACCCACTGCTATCTAGCCTATTCTAACTCACAGAGACCCATAGAACAGACTAGGACGCTAGTGTTTCCAAGTCTGTAACTCTTTACTAGGACAGAAAGCTTCATCTTTCTCCAGAGGAGTGGCTGGTGGGTTTGAACTGCCAACCTTGCAGTTAGCAGTCCTAAGATGCCACCGGAGCTCCTTTTATGATTCAGTATATCTGGGGTGGAAATGGAAATTCTCAGCAGGGGTCAAACTGCAGGGAACTAGTTCAAAGCTTTTGTTATTTTAAACATCTTTATCGTGGAAAACTTCAAACCTACACAACAGTAGAGATTAGCACAATGCCATGCTACTCAAAGGATGATAGTCTCAGGATTAACCGCATCAGCATTATCTAAGAGTTTTTTTAGTAGTTTGTAATCTTGGGTCCCAACCCAGACGTTTGAGTCAAAATCTGCATTTTAACAAGCTTCTCAGGTGACCAGTATGCACATTAAACTTTGGCAAGAACTAATAAGATTAGTTCTTGTGTATCTGTCACCTAACACCTGTAGCCTATCGTGTTTCTGCATGTCTTCTTCGCACTTATTTTAAACTTTAAAACTTAAAGCAAATCCCCCAAATGATGGGTAATTTAACATCATCTGCTGTGTGTTGTGGAGTGGATGCCAACTCACAGCAACTCTGACAGAATAGAAGTGTCCCATTGGGTTTCCTGGGCTGAAACTTTAGGTGGTAAACTTCCAGGTCTTTACTCCTACAAAGCCTCTGGTGGTTCAAACTCTTTCGACCCTGAGCAGCCCAGCACTGCACCACTGAACCGCTAGGACTCCTTTTGCTTCAGTGGGGCCAAATTTCCATAACAACTAAAGTTTGGAAATCTTTGAATTGTGATAAGGATTATGGCAAGCAGTGATTCAATTTTGTTTGCCCGGCAAAGAAACTTCCCTTTACAATCTTCTAGCGTCTCAGAGATGCTGCCCCTAGGGTCACCAAACCTTTGGGAAGGGGGTTGACGCCGCTTTGCATAACCATAGGCACCTGTCTCTTTCCAACACCTGCCTCACCGGCGGCAGATGCTCCATCTCCAGCGGACAGCTAGCAAAAACTAAGAAGGGAAGGTCCACAAAGCCGCACTAGAAAGCAGAAAGAAAATAACTGCACCCCAAACCCAACTAAACACAATTCCCCCGTTATTTCAACGATGGATCTCAATTTAAATGTCCCGGGGTTGGTGGAGCTAGGGCGTGGGAGACGGCAGAAAGGGTGGCGATTGGCCACAGGAACAGCCAGTGGTGCTACAGGCTCCCAGTGGGGCGGGGCTTACCCAGCTGGTAGGCCAATCGTTATCGTACTTTGGCGGCAGGGTGGGGCAAAACCCCTCTTCCCCAGCGAGCTCCCGCCCTGGGTTGATGTACGAGTCAGACGATTGGCTGAGGGGCTGTTGGCGGGCGCGCGGATCGGCTGACGCGTTTGGAGCCAGACGTGGATAGGTTATTGGGAAGGTGGAAGGTTTGAACGATCCAGGCGTACGGCTGTTGGTGTTCTTGTTTTGAGAGTGCCGCTCTTTGCAGAAAGAAGCCTGATCGGCCTGCCCACCCGAGAAACAGAATATTTGCCCGGTGAATTGCCGCTTCTCCCAAGATTGTTACTTTTATTTCTGCTCGAGGCTTCGCTGTCTGATCCTTTTCTCTGGAAGGCAGGAATCAGACCCCCAACCCGCGTGAGGCCGGGAGCCGTCCACACCCCAGCGGCACAGAGACCCCTTTGCCTCTTTGGGGTCCCGTTCGGACCCCGCAGACGCAAGCCCCAAGCTTTTGATAGGGATTAGCGCGAGTTGGGGCCTGGAGTTCCGCTCAGGACTCAGGAGCCGTGTGTCTTGGAACAAGGCAAAAGGCGTAAACTCCCTCTGCGTTCCATCTTTAAAGCCCTGAGTTGCCTCTCGGTAAGTTAGGTTCCCCTCCTCCAACACTGATCCGCCTGGCTGCTGCTGTAGACGGTGGGACTAGTTGCGCCAGCACGGATGTTCCCTTGATGCACCTATGGGGTGACTTTCTTCCCTGTAGGTTTATTTTTTTCTCGGTGAGAACTCGGAGACCATGTCTGCTCATCTCTTCCCGTCCACAAGTAAGGAGGAGAGCCCTGGCTCCGGGCCTGGTTTTCGATTCCGTCAGAGGAAAAGGTTAAACCTGCTGCTGCAGAGAGAGACTTCTTTTAGCACTGATCCAGATCTCCCGAGAACTCCGGTGGGCCAACTCCTTGGTGATTCGGGAAACCTAAGCGTTTCGTCTGGGTAAATCTACTTTTTTATCCACACTGTATCTCCTGTGCTTATGTAGACAGTTTCTTGTTTGCTTATAAAATATCCTTTATGTGATATGTATATGTTTTCCTGTATATAAGATCCAAGATAAGTACACCTGTAGAGACAGTACCTGGATTAATGATTCCCTAGGGGTATGGCAGGGGAGGTTGGGGGAAGTGGGGAGCTAATAACGATGAGTGCAAGAATAAAGAAAATGTTCTAAAATGATTGCAGAACTCTTCTTGATGTGACTGAACTATTGAATTATATGCTAGTAAAACTGTTGGGAAAAGAAGAAATCCTGATTTTAAGAAAAGGGTTTAAGTCTCAACTCTGTTCTTGATTAACTGTGATGCCACTATGTTTAATACAGTTCCACCTGTTGTGTGACTCCCCCCCACCATAAAATTATCTTTGTTGCACTTCATAATTGTCATTTTGCTACTGTTAAGAATCAGGCGACCCCTGTGAAAGGGTCGTTACACACACACACACACACACACACACACATCAAAGGGGTTGCGACCCACAGGTTGAGAACCGCTGCCTTAAAACTCTAGCACTCCAGAAGCCTTATGGAGTCATTCAGCTCTGTTCTTGTAGTGTCGTTCTTGAGTTGGGACTGAGAAGTGTTACAAATGAGAATTATGTGATCTTTCCTTTTAAAGATATTATAGCCTAACGGGAATTTTGATGTTCTATTATGTCTTGACAGAGGAACCCCAAAACGTTGCCTCGATCTTTCGAACCTTAGCAGCGGGGAGCTGTCTGCCACGGGTGTCCCTCAGCTTACCACTTCGACAGACCTTGATGAATTGGGTAGGGCTAAGGAAGTGAAGGGCCTCAGTAGGAGGAATGTAGGAGAGGACAGGCTAGTAGGATGGCAATGGAAGATGGTGAGAGTACCTAGAGGATTTCTGAGAAGAGTAGGAAGAGAAAGGTGATAACATCAATAGGAATCTCAGCAGCCGAAGGACATTTTATTGACTGATTGGTGGGCATCAAAGTATTGCAGTTGAGGCATGAATTTTGTGCCCTTGTCTAATCTCAGCGGAGGCTGAGACACCAACTTAAAAAATACTTTGTCAGCAAAAATTTACTTACATATTTTCATAGGTCTGTGCCTAAAAAGGAGAATGTTTTACTAGTCAGTCATCTAGGACTTGTTCTAAATTCAGTTTCTGAGTGATAAGCTTTTGTTTCTATTTAGGCAAGTCTCCACAGTGTACTGCTTCTCAGCATTTTTTGTTTTGGTGACATATGCACATTATTAATTTTCAGTTAATTTGGGTAGGCTCAGGAACCCTGGTGTGTAGTATGAGGTGGGGGGAGCCAACCCCCACCACTAATCGTGGGTTTAATTAGCACAATTGTATGGTTGAGATATATAAGTATTATATTAAAGTCATCGAGAGCATGAGCGATAGAAGAGTCAAACAATGGAGTCAGACACATTTTATGGTAGCATTCTCACCTCAGCCCCGTGGAAAGAGGGGGAAGGGAAGGAGGAAGACAGGAAAGGGAACAAGGGAGAGGAGAGGGGGAAGAGAGAAGGGAAAGGAGATGGGGGAAAGAGAGGGTGAGAGAAGATCTCTTGCTAATCCAGGCCTATGTATCTTTTGGGGGCATGCAAGCCCACTAATTACAGGTAAAGACATGTCACAGGAAGGGGTTGCACCATAGGTTATACAGCAATAAGAGCAGGTGGTCTAGGGACATACACGCAATAGGAAGAGGAGGGATTGGGGGTATACATGTGACAAGATGGGTGGATCCTAGATTTAGGATGGCAGCTTAACTTTGACCTGTTCTCTGGCTCTCCATAGGAACCATTATCAGTAGGCTGTAAACCCCACCTACAGGAACCAAGCTAAAGGTTGCAAGCTCCAGGGAGAAATAGTCCATTGTCCCCAGCAGTAGGCAGCAGGCCCACCCCTGTGGTGGGGCGAGACAGCAGTCTGGCAGCGATTGCCTTCAGGGAGGATGCCTATAAGCATCCGACCTCCCCCACACTGGTGGCTTAGTGGGCTATGTTTTATGCTAACCACAAAGTCAACAGTTTTAAACCACCAGTCATACTGTTGTAAAAAGATGAGGCTGTCTACTCCCATAAAGATCTACAGGCTCAGCAACCCATGGGGGCAGTTCTACTTAGACTCAAAGGGTTACTATGAGTTGGAAATGACTTGATGGCAATGAGTTTTGGGTTTTATGGGGGAGGCTATGTGTTCAAGAGATCAGTTTTTGAAAGTAATATGGTATGATATGGAAATAGAATGAAAATTACGTGGAAGATTAAAAGAAAGACAGGGTGCATGGATAAGAATAATTCCTCTTACTGATCCATTGTATCTGATTACAGGTCATTTGGATTCTTCAGAACCTCAGGAAATGCAATTAACTGGAGTGTAAGTTCTGCTTAGTTTATGCCTTTACAGCATTGATTGTGGGGATTTTATATAGACATTGCAGGATATAGTGTTTTACTCTGGGTATAAATGAAGCATCCAGCCTTAAATTCTTCCTTTGAAAGGCTTAAGTTTCTCAGACCTAAATGATGTTGTGGAAGTGAAGGTTATTTATTTTAGCCATTTCATACAATTATTGTGTTATCTTTAGAAATGAAGGAAAATGCTGTGCTTAAGTTTAGGTTTTTATTGGCATCATTGAAAAAAAAATTTATTTGGCTCAACTTTCTTGGTCTTTTCCTCCCCAATACAGTTTTCAACTTTCTTTCTTTTTTTTTTTTCTTTTTTCAATTTTCTTAAAGCTTCTTCCTAATAAGCTCCTGTGCCTTTGAGAAAATCTATCAACATACCTTTTGTAATCTCAAAAGTAGTCACCATTAACAGACTCCTCTGCCTTGAATTTAACTGGCCCAGCAAATCTTCAACTTGAGGATGGTGCAAGACCGGGCAGTGTTTTGCTCTGTTGTACATTAGGTATGACTCTGGACAAATCTCAACGTTATTGAACCTCAGGTTGTTTACATATAACATGAAGATAGTAATAGCACTTTTCTCTTATTATTATAAGAATAAACTGAAAATAGCCTTGCACATACTAAGCATGTTATAGTGTATCCTATTATTATAATGGGTTCTTGTTGGAGTTCTTAATGTTCAATACTCAAGGAATGTAAATTCATCTTAATTCAATCCAGAATTGACTCAATCCTGGGAGTTTGGAGCTTGGCGCTTAGAAGCTTTCCTTTAGGCTGTTTTAAACTTTTTGGAACTTTGACCTTCAGTGTGAATTAAATGCCACTTTAATACCACTCATATGACATATGAGATGTGAAAATTTTTCACTTTATATTGGTTTTATTTTCTTTGAATTACTTAAAATATTCTAACCCATGTAAACTGAATGGAATCCTATGTTCCCTTATAGAAATCCCATAAATGGGCTTCACATGTTCTGGAAATTTAAAAAAAGTTTTTCATAAGCTTTTTGAAGCCCTCTCATGTATATTAATCCTTACTAGTTAAACTGGAAAATTAGGGAGGAACAATTATTGTGTCTGCAGGAGATGAAGACATATTCATCTTTGATGTATCCATACATAGGATCATACCAGTGAAATTTGAGGCCTTGCTGTGGATTCGGTTGTGCTCACCCCAGAATCCTTAACCCTATACCTGTGGTTTTAATCCAATTTGGGCAAAAAGTCTTCCTTGTTACATATAATTAGACATCAGGTATATTTTAAAGCAATCTTGAGATACGAGAGGACAGATTAGAGAAGTAAGCAGAGGTAGGGGGTGCCACCACAGGAAGATCACCAGGGCACAAAGACTCCCCAGAGCCAACAGAGAGAAAAGGCTTTTCCGTAGAGCTACCCTATTTCCCCGAAAATAAGACACTGTCATATTAATTTTTGTTCCCAAAGATGCGCTAGGTCTTATTTTCAGAGGATATCTTATTTTTCTATGAAGAAGAATACGGTACACATTTATTGTTTTATTAAAAGAAACCTTGTACTTCCTATCTGATCCGGCTGTGCTGTGGCCAACAGTGAGCTGTGCAGCGGCCCGCTGCTACAGTCCAGGGTTATAGTAGCTTTGGGGGCCATATTTTCGGGAAGGTTTTATTTTCGAGGGGATGCCTTATATTTCAGCAAGAGGCAAAACTGTAAATAGGTCTTATTTTCGGGGGATGTCTTACTTTCGGGGAAACCGGGTAGCACCCTAACTTCAGACTTCTAATTTTATAGACAGAAAAGTTTCGTTGAAATTACTCATGGTATTTCTGACATAATAGCACTAGATAACCAAGGGCTTAAAGTCTTGATATTTACCACAGAGAATACCCTACTTGTTGGCATTAACTCAACACAAACTCACTGCTATTGTCAACTTTGACTCATAACAACCCTATAGGACTTAGTAGAACTGCTCTTTGGGTTTCCAAAACTAAATCTTTACAGGAGTAGAAAGCCTCATGTTTCAAACTATTGAACTTGTGGTTAGCAGCCCAATGTGTAATCCACTACTCCAGCAGGGCTCCTTGTGTTTTTTGGCATTAGAAGAGATATCAACTAGATAAAAGTTTAGGATTCCTACAGTTAATTGAAGAAAGGAAAAGTTGAGATGCTCTAAGCCATTGAAAAAAGATGGAACAATATTTGGGGCTTAGCTGACTGGTAGTTTGCTTTGATCTACAGGAATCATCATCAGGATCTTATAAAAGGCAGCACAGTGAGTAGCCCCTCCTTGAGTTTGGGCTTGTTTCTTGGGTGTAAGGCAAAGGGTTTTTAACTCATCCATGGCTCAAAAATGCTAGATGTTCACAGAAATATTCTCTTATACGCACAGCTGCTGTGTAGCACTCCGAATTCTTTGGACCACAGCCACAGAAAGAAAGATGTACTGTGCAGTTCGTCTATAAATAAGGAAAATGTAAGTGATTAATGGATACCCAGATACATGAGCAGTTTTCTTCCTTTGGGTGAAGCAACACGTCTGTATCATGCGAAGACATTTGTTCATATGTTGATTCCTAGCCATGGCAACCCTGTGCATGCAGAACAAACATGCACCATTGCATTTTCAAGGTTGGGACCTTTGGGAAGTAGTGCTGCCTCTGGAGCACTTACCTGCACGCCACCCCACGTTCTTCTTATGAGACACTGTTTTATAAGAGCTGTTAGATCTCAGCATGCTCGATATGCAAATGGCCTCACTACAGTGGGGAGCAAAAAGGTTTTCTTCTGTAACCTTTGGCCCTAGAACAGATCATGGTTCCAAGTCTGTGATCCATTGTCATTACTCGTGCTCAGTTGATCATTTTGAGGACAAAAAACTATTTGTATAATCAGGGATTTAGGAGGCTTTTATTTACTTTTTTTATTATTTTATTTGGCTCTTGTAGCTCTTAACACAATTTATCCTTCCATCCATTGTGTCAAGAACATTTGTACATATGTTGCCATCATCATTTTCAAAACATTTCTTTCTACTTGAGCCCTTGGTGTCCACAGAGAAAAAAGCTTTTCCCTAGAGCTAGCACCCTAACTTCAGACTTCTAGCTTTATAGACAGAAAAGCTTTGTTGAAACTACTCCCTTGTGATATTTCTGACATAATAGCACTAGATAACCCAGGGCTTAAAGTCTTGATATTTACCACAGAAAATACCCTACTTGTTGGGTTATTTCCCCCTAACAATACTCATTCCCCCCGCCCCCACTCTCCCTCCCTCATGAACCCTTGATAATTTATACTTTTTCATGTCTTACACCAACTACTGTCTCCCTTCACCCACTTTTCTGTGGTTCGTCTCCCTAGGAGCGGGTTATATGTCCATCATTGTGATTGGTTCCCCTTCCTCCCCCCACATTTCCCTTACCCTCCTGGTATGGCTACTCATTATTGGTCCTGAGGGGTTTATCTGTCCTGGATTCCCTGTGTTAGCTCTTATCTGTACCTGTGTACATGCTCTGGTCCAGCTGGATTTGCAAGGTAGAATTGGGGTCATGATAGTGGTAGGAGAGGAAGCATTAAAGAAATAGAGGAAAATTGTGTTTCATG
>NW_022111373.1:1044751-1046327 GCF_000313985.2 Echinops telfairi
TGCAGAGATAATAAAAGCACAAAAACAAGACAGCAAAACAAAATAACAAAAAAACAAGGACAAAAGAAAACCCTATAAATAGTTTGTTGACCTTTAGGAGTCTGATAGGGTGCTACACCCTGGCCCCAAGGTATTCCCCGGGGACTTCATTGCGTTGCTCCCCTTCCTGCTCTGTGACATGCCCTTAGAGTTTTTACCCTGGTGTGGTCGGGTAAGATTGGGCACAATTCCTGTACTGTGTCTCCAGGGTTGTCCCCTTAGCACTAAGGGGTTAGGGAGGGATGTCGTATTTTGTCTCGTGGTAGGGCTGGCCCAATGGTCCTCTCTATGCACTGGCTGCTCTGAGCAGGAATATCCTCGGGGCTTGGTGGACCAGAATGTGTTACACACTCTCTCTTCTTCCCTCTTCGTTTGCTTCCATGTGCTCTGATCAGACATGATCCTCTCCCTGAGCTATAGCCTCAGTGCTGTCCTCTGAAGTGCATTCTTCAGGGGGGGGTGGTGTTGGCTTTTGTAACAGAGATTACTTGTGTATAATTTGTTCATCCACTCTGTATGGTTTTCTATGTTAATCTGGGTGGGTACTTTAGAGAAACAAATCCACAAAAATTCATGTATAAGAGAGTTTTAAGGTTAAGTGCGCATAAAGAAAACATCCCAACCCAGTGCTGCCCAAGTCCACAAGTCCAACATTAACTCATATGTCCAACACCAATCCACAAAGTCCTCCTCCATCTCACAAAACGATGTAATGATGCTGACTGCAGGAGGAAATCCAAGTCAGTGAATGTGTAAGCATCTCAGCGCTGGCAGGGTCTCCACACAGCAGCTCCAGCTCACAGCGCTGCATCGGGGTAGGTCCTTGCGGCTTCTCCTTGGGAATATCTTGCAGGAAGTCAGACTTGCAAGCTGAAGCAGGAATCTGCTAAGGTAGCTGCACCCTGGTCCGACCATCAGAAAGCAAGAGACCCGAGAAATAGAAAGGTGAGGCTCACTGAGCCATTTATCCCTCTACCCTTAATTAACCCCACAGGTGTTTATCAGCCAGGTTAGTACAATAAACTAACTACCTCATTTTCCATATAACTCTAGATTTCTTAGTTTTGTATTTCCTCCTAGTCTAGCTTCTTAGTCCCTTTTCTGAGGCCAGGGTCCTTTCTTGTATAAGCCTTAGGTTATCGATAAGTCTCTAACTAATCCCTTCAACAAATCCCCTTTTCTAGCAATCGTTTTCCTTTCCCTATCCCTTACTTCACACCAAGTTAGTATCCACAGACAATTTCTGTTCTTTTCTCAAATTGACTAATTGTTTTTCGGTTGTTGTTTTCAACTTTTTCTTTAGATTTAATACTACCCTTTTAATCTCTCTTTATGATTAGGTTTTAAATTTCACCATCCCCTTCCCAGTCAGGCTCCCCGTTCTGTCTCCTTATGATCATAAAATCATTGTCCTCCAAAGCAAATTTATATATCATACATGAAATCCTAAGCATAATTTGTATCTTTCCATTACGGAGTCAACTTAATGCCTTTTAATATGTTTTGTGAGAGTTATTCGTGGCTTCATCAGGTTAAA
>NW_022111373.1:1049733-1051607 GCF_000313985.2 Echinops telfairi
CAGCCCCCCATGAGCCTCCCCACTCCCAGAACCCATTACACTAATCATTGTCTCTATATATCGGCCCTTCCTATGCTTCATCGCCTGGAAAACTTACAGCATCAACAGACCACCAAAAAAGCAAAACACCAAATATTTCTTAAAGTAATTTCTTTACTTCACACAAAGTAATAAGAATATACTTTCTTATCCTTATAAGTAATTTCATTCTTAATCTCTTACATTCATTGTTTCACAGATGCTTAAAAATGTTCTTTTATTCAATGTGGTTGACACAGTGGATGTGTGATAAGAGCTGTATGAGCCACCAATAAAATGATTTTTAAAAAGAGAAAGAAAAGACCAACAACAATATTAAAATAAACCAGAGAAAAACACAGGGAATATTGAAAATTAGAACAAATACAAAATGGGTTAGGAGGGAGATTAAATGACCAGGACTACATTATAATCTATTTCCATCGGTCATAATTAAGTTTATAATAATCTCTGATACAAGGTTATTTATGTCCCTCGACTAGTCAGAAGGGATTCACAGAGGCTTAATCTATATAGGGACCCTGCAGATCAATTTAGGCTCCCACTGTCATCCATACCCATCTGCAAATTGAGTGTTCACAATTTAAGCTCTGACACCTTTCCCTCCTTCGGATTTGAATTTTGTTATTTGTCATCCCTGATCATCCAGGCTGGTCTGCTTCTTCCTTGTGGACTTAGTTAGCATCTCACTTAGATGGCTGCTTGTTTGACTACAAGCCATTATTAAACTACCAGACTCTGTTATTTTTGGTAGCCAGGCACTATCTGCTTTCTTCACCACACTTTGCTGTAGCACCCATATCTAAAATTGTCTCTTCATGAGGGCAAGCATTGAGCCAGGGCCATGTCATACGGACTATTTGTTCTTGGATTGGGGCTAGAATTAAGTGGAACTCCAGAATCCATTCACTTGCCTTTGAATTATGTTTGGTTTACTTTAGAGGCCTCATTATTTTATGACCAACATCATCTTTCATCTCCCCTGGAGTATAAGGTAGTTCTATTGATAGTGTCATTAATTTACCCAATGACATCGAATTTAATATATTGTTGAGAAAAGGAAGTTACACAAGTGTAGACCAGCTTTGAACCAAAATGCATGAGTTGTTGATTTGTATAGATTGAACTCTAATGGTTAAGGTCTGTTTACATTAGCCGTTGGGGTTGGTGATAGGGGAAAATTTCCAGTAACATTCATTCACAAGGGCAGAACCTTACCTATCAGATTAAGATATGTCATCCTAAAGCAAGAAGGGCATTAAAATTGTTAATATATGGTGTTTCGGAGCCACCTTCTTTGGATACCCACAAAGCAAGGGATCCTAACCAAGGTACTAGATAGTTTTTAATGTTGTCAATATCCTTGATAGGACAACGGAAGTGTGGAAAATGAAATGAAAGATCTGGGCAGTCCCATTACTACAGTCCCACAATTGGATAATAATCTAGAACTAGAAGACCAAGCAGAGGATATTTCAGATGACACGATGGAGTTTTCCCTGGAAGATCTAGAAGATGCAAAGGTAGAGTGACCTCTTTTTTTCCCCTCTTTTTAAATCATTTTATTGGGGGCTCACACAACTCTTACCACAATCCATCCATCCATTGTGTCAAGCACATTTGTTGCCATAATCATTGTCAAAACATTTTCTTTCTACTTGAGCCCTCGGTATCAGCTCCTCATTTTTTTCTCCTCGCCCCTCCACCTTCCTTCCCTCACGAACCCTTGATAATTTAAAAAATATTATTATTCTTTCATGTCTTATACTGTCCAATGTCTCCCTTCATCCACTTTTCTGTTGTCCAGCCCCCAGGGAGAGGGTTATATGTAGATC
>NW_022111373.1:1052976-1063447 GCF_000313985.2 Echinops telfairi
ATCCTCATATAAATATATTTGCATATGTACATGTCTTTATCTAGACCTCTGTAAATGCCCTTTGGAGAGGCGTATATTTCTTTTTTTTTTTATATATGTTTTATGAAGATTTATTTGTGTTATGTTAAAATCTTATTCCGTGGGTATCCATCCAGCTCGCTGCAAAACAGAAGATTCATGGTTTAGTCACACATCCGGATTTTACCTTAAAAGCTGGTTTGGTGTACACAGAATATCAGATCCCATTATCATCAGAGAGGCGTATATTTCTAACCAAAGTTTTTATATCTTTAAGGAGCAGCACGCCCCCTTGATTACAGGTAACCACATACATAACAGGAAGGAGTTGTACCATAGTCAATACAAGCAATAGGAGGGGGACAATCTAGGGGTGTACACGCAATAGGAAAGGGAGGGAATAGGGGTACACATATGACAAGATAAGCAGACCCTAGATTCAAGATAGCAATCTAACCTTGGTCACCCTTGAGGGGGCTTGACCTTGTCTCTGGGCTCTCCTTCAAGGAAACAATCCACTGTCCTTATCCAAAGGGAGTGGGCCCTACTTAGGGTGGACAGACTATACTGTAGTCTGATTGCTGTAGATGGCTGATAACCCTCAAGGAGATTAACCTCTAAGCAGCTTGCGTTGACCTCCTAGTGTACAGTCACTTAAGGTGTGATGCAAGCAGTGTCCTAGGTTTGGCATACATGTGGGGGAGACAACCTGGGGAAAAACCCTTTTGTATCTCACAGTTTGTCAGTTTGGTGGTTTGCATGTTGCTGTGATGCTGAAAGTTATGTTTCTGGTATTTAAAATGTCAGCAGGATCATCAGTGGTAGGACATAAAACAAAAGTCCTTATAAGTGGACCAATAAGCAACATCATCATTAATGGAGAAAAGATTGTAATTGTCAAGGATTTATTTTACTTGAATGCACAAGCAATGCTCATGGAAGTGGTAGTCAAGAAATTAAATGGTATATTACATTGGACAAATCTGCAAAAGATCTTTCTAAGGTGTTGAAGGGCCAATGTTAGGATATCTAAGGTGCACCTGGTCCATGACATGGTATTTGCCTCGGATGCATGTGAATGCTGGACAGTGAATAAGGAAGACCATTGAAGAACTGATGCGTTTGAAGTCTGACGTTGGCAGTGAATATTGACTATATCATGCTGCTGCTAGAACAAAGAAACCTGCCTTGGAAGACGTCCAGCCAGAGTGCTTCATAGACGGTAGGATGGAAGACTGTCTCACACACTTCGCACCGGTTATCAGTAAAAACCAGTCACCATGCTCAGTAAAGTGGAGGGTCGATACAACCAGCAGGGCCCTCATTGAGGGGTTGACCCAGTGACTGCAACAATTGTCAGAATGGTGCCGGCCTGGTCAGTGTTTTGTTCTGTTGTACATAGAGTGGCTGTGAAGTAGAATGGACTTAATGGCACCTAACGACAATAATCGAAGTAGTAACTCAACACTCAGTAAATATTTACTGTGAGAGTACCTTACTGTGTATTGTAGTCTAGGGCTAGGGACAGAATTGTGATCAATTCAGACAAAATTCCCAATTTTATTTTATTTATTTATTTTGTTTCAACTCTGAGCCTTTATTAATGTAAGGCACCTCCCCAGTAAGCACTTGGCATAAATCTGCTGAATGACCAAATGATTCCCAAGATGAACCAGCTAGAAATCCACATATCAGGCCTCTGGCTGGTTAACCACCTGGGCTGCAAACCGGACAGCTACATTTGGAAATGTTATGCTCAGATAATGATTCCAACACCTCATATTTTCAAGAAATGAGGTCCGTATTTAGCTCCTCCCCCTCCACAATCAGCAGTCAGAGAAGGTTGTATTACTTAGGGAACTAGGAGAAGCAAAGATACCACAGGTGGTGGTGGTGGGGAAATCTATGAAAATTCCCTACAAGCCAAGTGAGGGCCTGGCCATGTTCTTCCCCTAAATACTAAAACAGTGGTTGGGTAGCAACAGCATTCTCTGGCAGCCACCTTACCAGGACATGAGTGTCTCAGCCAGGACGCTCCCTACTCCCCACTAACGATGTGGAAGGGAAAGAATGTCTACAGAAGCAGTGCAAAGTAGGACCGTCCTCGGGAGAGAAGGAAAGAAAGGTGGGAAGGCCCTGACAAACGGCCCTGGGCTTTTGGCTCCGGGTACCCCACAGATATTGAAAGGTAGTTGTATAAAATGTCACTGCACAAGCAGTGTCCCATGTCTCAAGAGTCCCCCTACATGCCACATCAAACCCCCAGATGTACATAGCAGAGCCCAAAGGCCACACTTTGGTGCAAAGGAAAAATGAGAATACGCCCTGTTGTTCTCCAAAGAGAAGGAACCGACAGCTGCTGGGCCTTTCACAAGTAGGCCTGTGTGCTGTAAAGCAACTTCCTAGCAGCAGCATCGCCCATTTCTATGTGAGAGTCCCACCTTTTGTCTCCCGGGCATCAACGTGCGATAGTCTCTGTTCGAGGGATGTCAATTTTTCATTCTTGAGGGACAAGGCATACCACGTGAGTTAAGAAAGTCTGTGTGATCTTGCTGCTGGTGAATACCTCAGTATACTCCCGATTGACCTAGTCCTGCTGACTCCCCCACGGCACTGGGTCCTCTTGTCCCGCCTTGGCATCTGCCTAAGGACGCTCCTAGTTCTGTTTGTTAAACTTTTTATTGAGATGGGTGTGGTCATTGGACTGATTATTTTCATCATTCTTCTTAGCAGGCTTTTAAAAAAATAGTTTTATTGGCATATAATTCACATATCATACAATTGAATAGCGTGATCATTTTAAGAAGAGTTGTGCAGTCATCACCACAGTCAGCCTCAGAACATTTCTTCTTCCTCATACTCATTGTTAGCTCCCCATTTCCCTCACGAGCTTTTAAGAGCCTTGTCACTACTCATCAGAGCAGGATGTAGAACATGGTCTTTGTGAACTATGCTAATGTCAATTGAAGGATTGCTAATTTTCATGGAGCCCGTTTTTATCCTTTCACTAAAAAAGACAGACAACATAAGCAAATGGATCCATAAATGAACAAGATATTAACAGATGATCAAAATTGCTATGAATGACAAGGTGATTTTTTTTTTTAAAAAGGGACCTAGAAGTAAAGGGAAAGGTTCTGTTTTTCACTCAAACTTGAGTAACCTGGAGAAATATGACACTAGAATGAATTGTAAAGAAGGGAGAATATAGAGAATAATATATATTCTGTTTTGGGTGTCTGATTTAGAGATAGGAAGAGGGAGTTTGCGTGGAATTACTACAGGAGAAGTTGGAGCCATTAAGTCTAGAAATACACATTGTAGGGCCGTCTGGGAAGAGGAGAGGCAGTGAGTGGCAGTAAGAGCAGAAAGAACTTGTGAGGAAGGAGCGATAGTCTCTGATGAGAACTGATAGAGGAGATACTAGGTTCAGAATCAGAAAAGGATTTATGGTACTTTTATATATTTGTTCACATTTTAAAAGGGGAGGCTGTTCGCTCCTATAAATATTTATAGTGTCAGAAACCCTATAGGATACAGTAAGTTTTGCATTAAGATGCTAACCACAACCACAAGGTCCGCAGTTTGAAATCACCATGTGCTCCTCGGGAGAAAACGAGGCTTTCTGATACCGGAAAGCGTTTCGGTCTTGGAAACGCACAGATGCAGTTCCACCCTGTCTCATAGGGTCCTTATGAGTCGGCATCATCTCGAGGGCAGTGAGGCTTAATGCGTCAGAGGGACTTGAGGACAGTGAGTTTTGGTTTTGTTACTGAAGCTCCCTGATTGGAGCTTGGCACTTCAATGTCTTTATTTTATTTGTAACCTTTATTGTGGTCTTCCTGCCTCCATCATTTTTTTCTTAGCCCCTTTATACATTTTTTATTTTATAAATTTTCGTTTATTATATTCTCTTTATAATAATCTTGCATGGCACAATGGAAGAAGCAGAGCTCCAGGCTAGCACCAATAAGCTTGTTAAGCACCAATTATAGTCAAGTATTTAACCACTTCATGACCGGTACTCCTTAATATATCCTGAGGATAATCTGTTGATTGAAAATCTTTCACTGTTTCAGAAACACCATTTTTAATCGTATCATGTAGATAATATATTTGCTATTGTGTGACTTAAGCAGATTTCTACTCATAGAGGACCATATATGATTGAATAGAGGACTCCATGGGGTTTCCTAGGCTATAATCTTTATGGGAGTAGACTGTCAGATATTTCCTCCCTAGGAGCAGCTGGTAGGTTGAAGCCTAGTTAACCTTTTGGTTAGCAACTAAGTGTTTAACCATCGTGTGCCAGAGGTCCTTACAGATTGTATGGAGAGTGGGTTTCAAGTAGACTGACCCTAGGGAATAGTCTAGAAGTTTTGTTTTGTGAATGTAGACACATGGCAAAGACTGTTGGTACTTTATTGGCCTTTAAAACATATTAAAGCTGTATGGTGGGCTCTTTTTCTTGGATTGAGATTCTTTCTCACGAAGTCATTCTCAATTGAGAGGCCACTGTCCAACAAGAGGCACAGCAGTAGGTTTTAGTAATAAATAATACATTATAAGAAGTGAATTTCTTGGAAATCAAATCACTATACCCTTAGTGATTTGATTTGTTCATTTAAATATATATATTGAGCACCTGCTAAGTGCCAGGTGGTGTACTAAGTACTGGAGATACAGTGGTGAGCAGAGCAGAGTAGGTTGCCTTATGCTTTCTTGGTTCAGGTACTTTGTATTTTTTTCATCTTATTTTCTTAAAATTATTTTCTTATTATTATTTTCTTAATTGAGAGTTATATCATATTCCATAGTTCAATCACATCAAGCCATTGTGTACAGTTGCTACCACAATCAGTTTCCAAACTTTCCATCTTCTTTTGATGCTTCGTACATCCTTCAGTATTTTGCCCATGGAATTCTTCAATATTATAACAATCAAAGCTTTAATTGTTTTCCATTATATGACTGGAGTAACTACGCTTGTGTTTGCTTTCTCCTACAAGAACTGGCTCATCAATATTACCTCACTCCAGTGTTTATTAAAAAACAAAACAAAACGACAAATGCTGGACAGGGCATGGAGAGATGGGAACCCTCATAGACCATTGGTGGGACTATAGCCCAGTGTAACCACTGTGGAATGTGCTGTGGCGCTTCCTCAGAAACTCGGGAATAGATGTACCAGACGACTCAGCAGTTCCTCTGCTGGATGCATACCTTGAGAACGAAGGCCTATGGCACAGTCGTGTGCACACCCATGTCATTGTCATATTACCCCCCATAGTAAGAGGAAGAAGCAAATACCCATCACTGGAACAATGGATAAATAGACTTTGGGACATACACACAATGCAGACCTTTACCCAGTGTTAAAGAATGGCGATGAATCTGGGAAAGCACCTCATGAATGACCCTGGAGGACAATTCATCAACCAGGAAAGGACAGATACTGTAGGAGACCACTGTTATTAAAATAAAAATTTTAAAAAGGTTTTCACAGAGCACACTTTGGTTTGACTAGAGTGGTGGTTCTCAACCTTCCTAATGTTGCGACCCTTTAATACAGTTACCTCATGTTATGGTGACCCCCAACCATAACATTATTTTTGTTGCTACTTTGTCACTATCATTTTGCTACTGTTATAAATCAGGCAACCCCTGTGAAAGGGTCGTTGGACACACACACACACACAGGGGGTCGCGACCCACAGGTTGAGAACCGTTGGACTAGAGCTACACATCGGATCGAAATGAAGCAGTGTGAGGAGAAAGGTAGCAATGAGAAGGGGAAGAAGACAGCGTGCCACCTAGGACATTGCTTCTCAAACATGAGCATTCATAGAAATCACTAGAGCCTCTTATTCAAATTATTTTACTTCAGGAAGTCTGAGGTAGGACTTGACATCGGGAATCTCCCACAAAATGTTGATGCTGTTGGTCTGCAGACATGCTTTGAAGAGTAAAACTAAGGGTTTTAATATTCCCAAACAGACATCCTGGAACAGAAGCTACTTGTATCGCTCCCCTTCGTTGCCAGAGAATTTGAACAGGCCAAGACTGAAGCAGGTGGTTGAATTCAAGGATAACCCAATACCAGATCAGGTAAAATAGAAGCATTATTCAGCCATAATATGTTTGGGGGAAGTAAGAACTTTTTAAGATGAGGGTGTATTAGTCTTTTAGCTTATTCTCTTCTATATCCAGGGTGAGGATTGCTTTAGTACATATCCTGTGTATCCTTCATTAGTGTTTCCATCATACCCATCTATCCTTTTGCTTTCTTCCCTCTTATATGGAGAGAGAATATTTAGCAGTAAATACCTATTATTATATTATAGTTTTGGAAATGATGTCATCATAGTTTCTTCCCAACTTTTTTCTTTTTTTTTAAAGACCTGAGAAGAATACAAGGGATTTTTGCTGTTTTTGTTAAAATAGACTTCAGCTTATAGTTATTATAGTATGCTCTGCCAGAAACATTTAATACTATTGCAAGGACTTGTAGAAATAGAATAATTGTTGATAGAACAATCATAGTAAGAGCAAACCTCCAAAGATTCCTTTGTGGGCCATACGAGAGCAACCAGAACCATCGGAGGAGACAGCCAGTCTTCCTTCTTATGTAGTCTGTTTCATTTGTCACACCTTCCCCAGACGGAGATCCCCCAACGTTTAAGCAATGGCAGCCCCGATGGTAAACAAAGCACAGAGTAGTGACTCAGGATTCAGCTGAATACGCCAGTGCGGAGCATTACTGATAAGGTCTTCCCCTTTCTGGGTCATGCATGCAACGTGTATCATTTTATTTGGAAAAGAAATGGACCTTCAATTTGATGAAGTAAAATTCGTTTCCAGTCAGGATTAACAATAGAATTCACTGATCTTCACCACTTTTTGTGAACTGTGAAGAAAACGATTATCAGTGGGATTCCAGCCCCAGCTAGAGTGACAATAAACTAGGACAGAAACACCTATGTTTTGGTTTAAAAGCTAAACAGATTTAGATCCACATCTGAGTGACCAAACTATACCACATACTTTTCAAATGGCAAAAATACAAAAAAAAAGCTAAGTGTTACAAAAATATTTCAGGAAAAGTGCAAAGTCTTAAATGTATTATAAACAAAAACACTTGAAAAGACCCATCCAAGGGTGAGGATAGTTACTGTAGGCTGAAATGCAACCTGAAACGTCACCATACTGCAGACTGGTTGGGTCGCAAACAACTCTGAAAAACTTACACTTTCATCCCCTTCCTCTCTCTTAAAAATAATCTTATGCCCTTTGTGTTGCGAAATTTAGACAAATAGAAAATGAAATTACGTGTAAAATATCCGTAATCCCAGAGGCTAGAGATGATTTTGACAACTATTAACACCCATATATCTAAGTGTTTTGTTGTTGTTTTTTCTCACTTTTTGGGGTCCAGGAATTTTTCTATGTAATTTTTTTTTCAATCACTTACTAACCTGGCATTACAAAGAACTTATTCTTTTCTGGGTTATTTAATTATAACAAACTTATTTTCATGTGAGTAAAATTAATCTGCAACATCTCCTTTGTTATCTTGTAGAATTGGATTTGTTTAACCAAGACTGTTATTTATTAATAAATTAGTAAATTTTCTCTATTATAAACATGCTAGAGTTTACCTTTATAGCTAAATCTCTCTATATATCTTTGTTTCTGTAGGGAAACAATCAGTCATTAAATCTGAAAGAATACTTTTTTTTTTGAGCCTTTACTCTCTCCATCCCTAATTTTTAAACCTTGTAACACAACAATCAAAGGGGTGCGGTCTTGTCCTTTTCAGGGCCTAGGTCTCAAGCAGACAGTCTCGCTCTCTAACATGAGTGTCACTCAAATGCTGGAGGATGATTCTAACCTGGGATATTTGATTGGTGATTTCTCCAAGGTAAGATTGGTTACACTCATTATTTTCCAAGGATCAATTTGGGATTTGGGCCATGTTTGCAGAAGATACTGGATATAATTATTTGTCATCATCAAATACTCTGATAACCTACAATGTTCTAGTGTTAAATTTAGTGACTAAGCCTTTTCAGTGGGAAAGAATTCCTTATTTCTTCATTATGAGATCATTCCAAATTCTGGGGGAACTAGAAGGCTTTTGGCCTTTTATTGTTATTGTTGTTGGGTGTTAATGAGTCCATCCGATGAATAGTGACCCTGACCCCATGTATAACAAACAGAATGAAACACTGCCTGGTCCTGTTCCAGCCAGCCACTGTGCCAACCTCTCTCCTTTAGGGGCTCCCTCTTTTTCCGCTGACCCTCCACTTTACTAAGCATGATGGTCTTCTCCAGAGACTGGTCTCTCCAAATAACATGTCCAAAGTACATGAGACACAGTCTCCCGTCTTGTTTCTAAGGAGCATCCTGGCTGTACTTCTTCCAAGACAGATTTGTCTTTCTGACAGTCCATGGTGCGTTCATTATTTTTCACTCACAGCGTAAGTCGAAGTCGTCAATTCTCCCGTGCTCTTTCTTATTCATTGTCCAGCTTCCACATGCATGAAGGGTTAAAAATACCATGGCTTGAGTCCAGTGTATTCTAGCCCTCAAAGTGACCACTTTGTCTGACACTTTAAAGAGAACTTTCATAGCAAATTTGCCCAATATAGTATACCCTGTGTGTTTAATTTGTGTTCAGAATATACACAACAAAACCATACCGATTTAGCCATTTCTACACATGCAATTCAATTGGTTTCATTATAAGGGTTGTGCAACTACTCTCACCACTAAAATGTTTATCTAGTCCTTTGAGTGATCACTTTGATCACACATGGATACTTCTTGGAAGAACAATGCTCAAAGCAGATTGGGTAAGCTAAACTACTGTTTGGTTTTAAGAAGATGTTAAGGGATTTTTTTAAAAATCGTTTTATTAGGGGCTCATACAACTCTTACCCCACAATCCATACATACATCGATTGTGTAAAGCACATTTGTACATTCATTGCCCTCATCATTCTCAAAACATTTGCTCTCCACCTAAGCCCCTGGCCTCAGCTCCTCATTTTTTCCTCTCCCTCCCTGCTCTCCCCTCCCTCATGAACCCTTGATAGTCTATTTGTTATTATTTTGTCATATCTTGCCTTGTCCAACGTCTCCCTTCTCCCACTTTTCTGTTGTCCATCCCCCAGGGAGCAGGTCACATGTAGATCCTTGTAATTGGTTCCCCCTTTACAACCCACCCTCCCTCCACCCTCCCAGTATCGCCACTCACACCACTGGTCCTGTAGGGGTCATCTGCCCTGGATTCCCTGTTTTTCCAGTTCCTATCTGTACCAGTGTACATCCTTTGGTCTAGCCAGATTTATAAGGTAGAATTGGGATCATGATAGTGAGGGGGTGGGAAGCATTTAGGAACTCGAGGAAAGTTGTATGTTTCATTGTTGATATTTTTGTTTTAAAGCTCAAAGATCTTTGGCAATGGTGTCAGAGTTTCATCTTTCATGGCTCTAGAAAATCTGGAGACAATAAGAATTTGAAATTCAATTTCACATTTTTCCCTTTTTGATCAGGCTTAGCTTATAGATTCTGTAATAAAAATGTTCATTAATGATAATGGGACTGTCTTTTATTTCATGACTACTGCTTCCATGGGTGTTGATTGGGGATCCAAGTAAAATGAAATTCTTTTTTTGCAAAGGAATTCTTATTTATTTATTTAAGCCCTAAGGAATTATATTCTTTTTAAAAAAAATCATTTTATTGGGGGCTCTTACAACTCTTATCACAATCCATACTTCAATTGAATCAGGCGTGTTTGTACATATATAACCCTCATTCTTTTCTAGACATTTACTTTCCATTGAGCCTTTGGTATCAGCTTTTATTTTCCACCCCCTCCCCACCCGCCCTCATAATCCTCTGATAGATTGTGCATTCTTATAATTTTCATCTCTCACACTGACCACTGTCTTCCCTCATGTTTTCTGTTGTTCTTCCCCCTGTAGAGGGGTGTATGGTTATGTGTCGATCATTGCGATCGGTTCCCTCTTTCTCCCTTCCTCTCTCCCACTTCCCCCTGCCCTTTTGGTATCACTATTCCCACTCCTGTTCCTGGATTCTGTGTGTCGTGAGCCCCCATCCCTTTCGATACCTGTGTACATGTTCCGGTCTAGTCTGAATTGAGAAGCTGCACTGGGTCATGGTAGTGGGGGGTGAGGAAACCTCAAGGAACCGAATAGAGTGTGTTTCATCTAAGCTTTACTGCACCCTGGTGACTCATCCCTTCCCTGTGGCCTCTCTGTGGAGAGATTGTTCTTTTGTCTGTAGATGGATTTTGGGTCTCTGCTCCAGCCCCCCTCGTTCTCAACAATATGTTTTTTGTTATGTGTCTGCTAGTGCCTATTACTCGGTCCCTATGACTCCTCATGATTTCACCAGCGGTGTGCTTCTTCCATGTGGACTTGTT
>NW_022111373.1:1063671-1080730 GCF_000313985.2 Echinops telfairi
GCAGAGGCCCAAAGTTCATTTCATCCCCTACCTCAGTATATTGCCCTGTAAATATATGTACATGAGCCAATACCTCTATTTTTGTGTATTAATGTATTCACATATGTACACCATTATGTTTATACCAAAAATGAAATTCTTGATGGTTTTAATATTTTGTCTTTTAAAAATTGTATGAGGAATAGTTGGTCGTTACAGAAAGGGTATAAAATGAATTTACCCCAGATCTTGCCAGAAGTTTTTTGATATCCTGGTGGTATATATTCTTCCAGACTTTTTTATGCACACACGCACACATATATTTTTCAGTTTTTTCATAAAATATGGGTTATATATTTTGTGGTCCGAAAGGTTTTTCTCATTTAGTGCAATGATGAGACTTCAAAAGTTAGTAGAAAAAGTCTATTATCTTTCAGTTCTATTTTTCTATGGATTTTTTGAAGCTTTCTTGTATTAGGAACATCACTGATGTGAATAAACAATTCTGCTGTATTGTTTAATCATTCTTAGTCACTTGGCTATATGAAATTTCATTTTTTCACTGCAGTAATTTCTTGTAGGAATTTACTTGTACACTCTTTCCTTCTGCATGCTCTGCTACAGTCTTCGGGCTAGGGGGCTTTAAGGGTTTGTGGGGAAAGTCTCTTCTCTTCGTTTTTCCTTCTTCTGAAGTCTGTTATCTTTTGATGCCATGGAACTTCTCGAAGCCCCTCACATTTGTAGCCAAATCTTAAAGTCTGTGCACTAATTAGTTCCTTAGGATAAATTCTTAGAAACGGAATGGCTGTGTGTATTCACAGCACAGAGAGCACTGATTTCTCTAAGCTTCCTGAGGTTTTAAAAGTCCACTGGAAAGGATAACATATGAGTCTTTCATCTCAAACTTGGGTGTGGAAAGCTTGCGGTTGCTTCAGCTCTTGGGTGTTTCTAGGTATACGCACTGCCAACCGTGTCCGGGAGACACCAAGATCTGAAGTACGTCAACCCAGAAACGGTAAGCAGATTTTTGGAGATGGTGTCTGGTTACGTAAGCTACCATCTGGTCTTTCTGTCCCAGAATGTCCTGATTCCATTTGTATTTTTCCCCCAGTGCTCAACTCACATGATTTCCATTTTCAACTCTAAAGCTGTATTAAAGGATTCTCCTCTACCCCATTGTTCTTTGTTCCCTTTGTTTTTAATTAAACAAATGACACATCGTTGTTATAAAAGGAATGAGAGAGAGAGAGGAAACGAAGGGAGAGGCAGAGAATGTAAAGACACAAACAGGAAAAGAACTAAAAATCGCTCAATTTCGGGCAACCATCTAGTTTGAATATTACAATTCATTTTATGTCTGTTATCCCAGGGTAATTATTAATAGTATTAATAATCTCAAAAGTGCCCAGGTTTACAGTTAAGTGATCATCTAACCTACCCATAATCTTGCCATCAGAAATAACTACTCCATAAGATTTTTTCTATGGCCTTCTGGATTTTATTTTACCGATGTTTTATAAAAATGAGATCATGATGAACATGTAATGCTGCAGCCAGCATTAATAATGTAAGATGTTGTAAAACCAAAAATAACTTAGTCGCCATCATGGTGATTTTTGTTCACAGCTACCTTTGGTGTCCTAGTGGAACTGTGCTCTACGGGGTTTTCAATAGTTGGTTTCTTGGAAGTCGCTCCCCAGGCCTTTCGAGGCACCCTTAGTGGACTCCAGTGGTCAACCCTGCGTGAACAGCCAAGCATTTAACTGCTTGTGTCACCAGGAACCCCAAGACATTGCGCACATCTGTTATCAATAAAAAGATAACACGATCATTTTTATATGATCGTTATTTTATTACATAATGTACATGATCATTTTACATACATTATCATTTTAATGAATACATAACATTCTGTCATATGACATATAATTTAACTAAATTCTAATCTTGAATGTATAGATGATTTCTAATATCTTGATGACTTAAGCCAATTGCTGAGATGAATAAAATTGTACCCCCTCTTTGTGTACTTTTCTATTTACTTTAGATTGTAGAAAAGAAACCAGGGAGTCTCACTGGGTACTTATATGACATTTGTGTTTCTAAAATTTCCTCTTAGTTATCGAGAGCTGCTATAACAGCAGTACCACAAGTGGATGGCAATAAGCTGATTTATTTTCTCACTATTCAGGAGGCTGTGAGCTTGAACTTGGGGCACTGGCTCTGGAGGAAGGCTTGTTCTCTGTGTTGGGTGTAGAAGAAGCTGCTTACTCTTCAGCTTCTATTCTTTGGCTCTGTGGTTTGTCACCCATCCTTCCTCTCACTGTGTCTCTGCGCTGCCTCTTGTGTGTTTGTTTACTTGCGTTTGTATTTTTTTAAGAAGTTGCTTTAAAGCCTAACCTATACTAATCCTGTTTTATTAGCATAGCACAGAAAACCCTTTCCCATATGGGATTATCACTTTAGACATATAGACTAGGATTTACAATACATAATTTTTGGTGGCACATTTCAACCCATAGCACCTTACAAAAAGGTTGAATCAATTTACACTCCTACAATAGCTTAAGTTCCCTTCCCTGGGTGTCAGCATCTTTCCTCCATCTCCTCTGAAATACTTGGTTTCTTTTCCAGTGGAGGGTTGGGAGCCATTCCCCACCTTCTTTAAGAATTGAAATCTCTGGCTACTGCCTCTGTCTCGGCTGAAGTCTGTGGATTTCTCCCAGGACACTGATTGCAGCCATGACCTGCTTCCAGAGGAGTAGCTTGGATTTGGGCTTCCTTGGAGTCTTGGCAATAGCTACTATTTTGATTCTCCAAGAGGCCACTTCCTGTTTCATTCTCTTATGGGGGCTGGGGCTGGATTCATTTCAAATGTGGCTGCAGGAACTGGGTGAATGGAGTGACAGTGAGAAGGCTATTCAATCGCAGTTTCTGTGCAGGTGGCTGCTTTAATTTGGGGGAAGTTCCAGAGTCTGATTGAAAAGTTTTATATCATCGATTGCCGCTATCCATATGAGTACCTGGGCGGACACATCCAGGTAAGTTTACAAGGGGGATGTTAGCAGAGTGGAAATCCCGGTTTATTGAGAGTCTGGACGAGGGAGCCTTGTGAACTCTACAATAGTGATGATGCAGTTGGGGCACAGTAGGGCTGTCAGTCCTGTTTCTTGTTTTAACCTTTTACACCTTGAGCAATTTGCTCTTTCCCTCCTACACCCTCTCCCTCTTTCCTGTAGAAGTGGTAACAAGGGATCCTGCCTAGAAATCAAAACATGTTCATCCAAGAACCCAACAAGAAGCACATTTTAAACACTGACTGATAGACCTTTCTCACATCGGTCCCTATACTTCAGGCCATTTAGTTCTCTGAATATTTACTGAGTACTTATTACTTGCTGAGCTCTATATCCAAGACCCTCTATAAGTAGATGCAAAGATAAAATTGGGTGCCTGCCCTGAAGACACTTAGAGTCTAGCCTTCTTGGCTCCATTATCCCAGGATGGTAGGCTGCCCAATCTTTTTTAACTGTTGCCTACAAGTCCTTGAGAAGTTGCTTGTTAACATTCTTCTTCCACAGGGAGCCTTAAACGTATATAGTCAGGAAGAACTGTACAACTTTTTTCTGAAGAAGCCCCTTGTCCCTTTGGATACCCAGAAAAGAATCATCATCGTGTTTCACTGTGAATTCTCCTCAGAGAGGGGCCCACGGATGTGAGTTGTCTACATAGGGCGGGCTGGGTGGTGCAAATGGCTCTTGAGTTGATACTCTGCACCAGAGAACCTTCCCAGGCCAGTTCAGACAGGTTGAATACATGAGAGAAGTCTTATTCTCCACAGCAGTCTGGGAAGTATTGGGAGGGAGGAGCAGGAAGGGGATGCTGCATTTCAAAGTTTGAGACAGAAAAGGGAAATTAATTGGGAGTGAGGCCTCAATGAAGGAAAAAAGAAAGAGTGGTGTTTCTTGGGTCTTGCGTGCAAAAATAGTGGGTCTGGAAGTCCTTTTTAGGGTGTTCTTCCTTCCCTTTCCAAGCGAGTGGTTCGGGGAACCTCAACCTGGATTCTTTCCAGTATATCCACCTGCAGGTTTCCTTTAAAGGTGCCGTTCTCTGAGAGAAGAAGACAGGACTTTGAACCAGTATCCTGCCCTGCACTACCCCGAACTGTACATCCTCAAAGGGGGCTACAGAGACTTCTTTCCAGACTATCCGGTAACGTATAGGACATGGGAGGCAAGGAGGGAACCCAGACTTGAGGAGAAGCAGTTTTAACATGCAGTTCCTAGGGCCTGCCCAGCCCTTCGAGAATAAACTGCTGCTCCTTCTTAGCCATCTCTAGTACTTTCGTATAATACTTAGAAGGCAGAGTGCACCAGTCTGGAGAGTCTTTTATTCTGTCCCTTACCTTTCAGGAGCTGTGTGAACCAAGGAGCTACTGCCCTATGCATCACCAAGACCATAAGGCTGAGCTGCTGAGGTGCCGAAGCCAGAGCAAAGGGTGGGAAGGAGAGCGGCAGCTGCAGGAGCAGATTGCCCTCCTGGTAAAAGGCACGAATCCTTGACGAGGGGGCTGCCACCAGCTGCTAAGGACGCACCAAAAGAAACTATGGACAACCTGAGCAGAAAGAAGCTCTGTAGCTAGACCCAGGGTTGTTAAATTAGGTCTGCAAACAGGCTTCCCAGCTAATTGAATCCCCAAGCCTGGGTTTCAGTAGAGCTCCGGACGGGTGTATGTGTCTTGGTGTCCTGGAGCTAGCTCGATACGGCTGTAATCTTGGGTTGCTTATGGGAGCTCTTGCCTTCCTCTTCCCAACTAAACTCCTGTCTGCTCATCAGCCAGCCAGCTCTTTTCTCTTTCCCGAGTTTTCTGGCTGTATGGTAGAGTTGCCTGTCTTTGTGTATTTTCCTTGTCTGTCTCCCTTCCCCTTTTCGTAAATGGGAGAATAAACACATCAGAATGAGAAACGTGTGACCCCAAGCCTGCTCCTAGAAGATCTGCTCAAGGAACAGTAATCACCAAATGAGACTCCTTTCACTTTATTCATGGCTGTGGCCAAATGGCTTATCTCTAGGCCTTGTTTTTCAAAGCATGGACCCTGGACTACCAACATCGGAACTGTAACTGTGTGAAATGCAAAGCCTTAGGTTCCACCCAGATTTACAACATCAGAAAACTCTCAGATTGGGACCCAGAAACCTGCATTTACAACTTTTCTTCTTTTTTAATACAACTTTTTAAACTGCATCCTTCAGCGATACCCCAGGTTTCCTTTTGTGGACATTACCTACAGGCAGGCTCAGAAAACCAAAATGGCGAGCTTTCTCTAAGGCAGATGATGAAGTCTCTGGGTATGGTACAGGGGTTAATGTTCCTGGCTACTCACTAAGATGTTGGCAGTTGAGTCCACGCCAATTAACCTCCCTCGAAAGGCCTGGTGATCTACCGAAAACAATCTGGAAGAGAATTAACTTGATAGCAACTGGTTTACTCCTAGCCTAGAAATGGACATCCAAAGCTTAGTGGGGGCTGGAATTGAGGCAAAACTGAAACCTTCAGGTTTTGGACCAGGAAGACTCTTAGAAGTTTGTGGGCGGGAAGAAGGGTTGAAACCACAGGGCAGCCTACAAATGTGACTGGGCTGGATGGCTGCATTTTGCAAGGGTCACGCATGCGCTTCCTTAGAGTGGCTGCTGCGTGCTTTCCTCACAGCAGAGGGCACTGCTGTATTCTCAACCTGCCAGCTGGAGTCTGCAGCCTCCACTGCCAGCCTACTGTTTCTCCAAAGGGCCTTAACCACTCTGGCTTCCTCGTTAAGCCCTTGAACTCGAAGGACTGGGCCACCGGGGCTGCTGCAACAAGAAGTAGAAATGAAGGGAGAGATGTTGGCTTTCCTACTGCTCCTCCATCACACTCCCCATCAACACACTCATCCCCACCAGGCAGAGACTTTTAATAGTCTAAGGAGGAAACTGCTAGAAGCATTTCTTCCAAGTGTGAGGAGAGATCCCTAACTCTCCCTGCCTTTGTGGGCTGCTTCCTGACGATTCTCTCCAGAAAGGTAGAATCAAGCTACACATTTCAGTAACCGGAAGTGGAAATTGCAAGTAGCAAAACAAAACCCTCAGGCTTAGTTTGTTTTCTTTAAGTTCTCAGTGGCAGAATAGTTTGTACTTGAACATAAAAGTTGGCTGCTTGAATCCATCATGCAGCACTGGACGGAAGGCCTGCTTATCTGCTTGCATAAAGATGACAGGAAAAGCCTGTGGAGAAGTTCTACTCTAGCCCCACAAACTCCAATGCAAAGTGATTTTAACTACCGTATGTACTCAAATTTAAGCTGACCCGAATATCAGCCGAGGCACCTAGTTTTACCACAAAAACTGCATTAAAAATATGCTGAAAAACTCGGTTTATACACGAGTATATACGGTAGTTATCCACTTTGTGAACTGTGTTTGCCCAACAGGCACAGTTTTCATCTGATTTCTTCTAATATCTTCCCACCACTCTGTTGCTTGACATTGTTTTGGGGAATAATAATAGTGATCTGCAGGGTTGACAGTTCGAAACCACCAGCAGCTCCTCAGGGAAAAGACTCGGCTTTCTACTGTAAACAGTTATAGTCTTGGAAACCAATAGGAGTCAGCATTGACTATGGCAGTGAGACTTTTCTAAGCTACACATGTGAGTATAAACGAAAATTCACAACAACCCTTAAGCAGGGACTGATTATATGATACACATTTTACAGATACATTGAGTAACAGGGATTAAGTGACTTATTTAAAGTCATAGCTAATAAGGGGAAGAGTTGGGATTTGATTTGAGGCAGAATGTCTTCAGAGTATGTATCCTCAGTGTATTTTACTGTTAGCAGATTTTTTTTTTAAATCCTTTTATTAGGGCTCATACAACTCTTATCACAATCCATACAAACATCAATTGTGCAAAGCACATTTGTACATTCATTGCCCTCATCATTCTCAAAACATTTGCTCGCCACCCAAACCCTTCACATCAGCTCCTCATTTTTCCCCTCCTTCCCCGGCTCCCTCCTTCCCCGCTCCCTCCCTCATGAATCCTTGATAGTTTATATATTATTATTTTGGCCTATCTTGCACTGTCCAGCATCTCCCTTCATCCACTCTTCTGTTGTCCGTCCCCCAGGGAGGAGGTTATATGTAGATTCTCCTTTCCAACCCACCCTCCCTCCACCCTACCAGTATTGCCACTCACCACTGGTCATGAAGGGATCATCCACCCTGGATTCCCTGTGTTTCCAGTTCCTATCTGTACCAGTGTACATCCTCTGGTCTAGCCAGATTTTCAAGGTAGAATTGGGATCATGATAGTGGCAGGGGAGGAAGCATTTAGGAACTAGAGGAAAGTTGTATGTTTCATCGTTGCTACATCCCACCCTGACTGGCTCGTCTTCTCCCTGAGACCCTTCTGTAAGGGAATGTCCAATGGCCTATACATGTGGTTTTTGTGTCTGTTTTTTGCTCTCCCCCTTCTTTCCCATTGTTCCATTTTTTGTTCTATGATGCCTGATAGCTGATCCCTTCAACACCTGGTGATCGCATAGGCTGGTGTGCTTTTTCCTTGTGGGCTTTGTTGCTTCTGAGCTAGATGGGTTTGTTAACACCACTGCCTTTACCTCCACCTCCCCCTCTCCCATGTCCCCCCAGAACTGCCGGTCCCGTTGTTTTCTCCTCCAGATTGTTCTTCCAGCCTTTCTTATTTACACAGACCTGGGGAGAGATAGAGCAAAACCAAGCAGCAATATACAACAAAACAACAAATCAATGACAAAAAACAAAACAGCAAGAAAGAAAAGCTTGTAGTTAGTTCAAGGACTGTTTGTTGGCCTTTAGGAGTGTTTTCCAGTCCAGTCTGTTTGGGCACCAAGCCCTGGCCCCAAAGTCCACCTTCGGCATTCCCTGGGGACCTCACCGTTCTGTTCCCTTGCTGTTCTGTTGCACCCCCTTAGTGTTTTGCCTCAGTGTGGCGGGATCAGATTGGGTGCAATTCCCACACTGTCTCCGGTGCTGTCCCCTGTAGGGCTGTGGGTCAGTGAGGTACATCGTGTCTCAGTGGGGCCGGCCATGTGGTTCCTGTGGACTGGCTTCTCTAATCGGTTACATCGTACTCAAGGTCTGGTGGGCCAGGATGTGCTCCACTCTCTCGCCCTGCCCCTTCTGCTCCAGTGTGCTCTGATCAGCTATGTCCCTCTCCCGGAGCTGCAGATTCAGTGCCGTCCTTTGAAATAAATTCTTCTGGGGGGGAGGGGCAGGTGTCCTCTTAGTTGGGATTGGGTTACCAAATTCTTATCAAAGAATGTGACTCTAGTTGTCGGTGTGATGGGATTTGGGGACATCCCGTCAAGTCAGTTCTCACTCATTGACCATATAGGACAATGAACTGCTTCTCGGGCTTCCTAGGCTATAGCTCATCACAAGCAGACTTTCATCTTCTTCCTGCAGAGAGGACCTGTTAGCAGTCGATGCTCAACCCACTGTACCACCATGACGCCAGAGTTGTATGTAAAGGCGTCAATTACATTGAAGAAAGCCCTAAGGGCTTGGACTTGAGCCATGAGGCTAAGGACAGAGACCTGAGCATAAGGTTATACGGAAGAGCTTCCAACAGTTTATGTGAAAATTCCGAATTCTTACATTCAATTTTTCAATGAATTTTTTAAAACCCCTCATACAATGGGGTAAGTTCTGTGGTCCTGATCCTAGCTAGTATATTCATTTATCATGAAGTCAAATAAAAAATAATGGAAATCTTTTGGTCTAAAAATAGTTTCTGGTTGTCAATCTCAGACCAGGACCTGACTAGTTTCTTTCTCTTTTCTTTTTTTAAAAAATCATTTTAGTGGGGACTCATACAACTCTTCTCACAATCCATCCATCCATTGTGCCAAGCACATTTGTACATTTCTTACCCTCATCATTCTCAAAACATTTGCTCTCCACGTAAGCCCCTGGCACCAGCTCCTCCTGCTGACTAGTTTCTGCCATCCCCAAAACAAAACAAGCCCAACTCTCAGTAAGTCAGACTCAAAGTCACCCTGTAGGACAGAGTAGAACTGCCCTGCCCTGTAGGTTTCTGAGACTAACGGAGTAGAAAGCCTCCTCTTTCTCAAGCATCTCACTGTTTTGAACTGCTGACCTTAGGCCTAACCGCTTGAAGCTGTGACCACTATGCTATTAGGGCTCCAGTTTCTGTCATTGAGAATGGGAAGTACGGAGGCTTCCTGTTCACCATGTGGTTCAGAGAAGTGCTAGGGAAACGCCAATTCCTTTAAATACAGACAAGGGTGTCAATTCTGAGGATGCAAATGTGAGTCCCTGTCCTTGAAAAACAGGATAGAAAACAGTACTTTTGGCTCCCATCTCAAGCACTCTAGTCCATATTTAGTCAAAGGAGTCATTGTACCCTCTAGTTCCAAAGCAGCACATCAGTGGCAAAGGCTAGCCAATTCCCAGAATAATTAATGCTAACATGCCACTGGGGGTCATAGTGGGGTAGGTGTTGGGCTGTGAACAAGGTTGATGGTTCAAACCTACCAACTGCTCAGGAGAATGATGCTTCCATAGAAATTTATACTCTCAAACACTATAGAGAGTTGCTAAGTCAGATCAACTCAAGGGTGGTGAGTGAGTGTTTTGTTCTTTGTCAAGCATTGTGCTAAACCCTTCACCCAATACTTACTTGTTTAAACTTCACAACTCTTTCACAGTTATCAATCACCCTTTATAGATGAAGTAACCAAAGTACAAGAAGTTGAAAATGACACTGGAACCTAGGTGGTCTGCAAAACTCGTGCTCAACCATTTGCTATTTTGCTGACTTCCCAGGCTATAATAGTGATCATTAAAGTTTAACTGAGCGGGAGAAGGCTTGATTGGAAGGCACATTCCATGTAATCTGATCCATGAAAGTACAGAGTCCCTGGAGACAGACCTCATGCTTGGTAAAATAGATGGGCAGCAAGAGAGGAGGACCCTCAATGAAATGGATTGACACAGTGGCTGTAACTGTGAACTTAAGCATAGGACAATTGTGAGGATGGTGTGGGACTGGGCAATGTTGCATTCTGTTGTGCATAGGGTCTCTGTGGGATGGCAATGACAATGTCCCCTAACAACAATGGTCTTTGGACCTTTGAGTCCTAATTAGTGGTTTCTAAGGCCCTCCCACTACAGGGTTAGGATCTTATAATTTTTGCACCCACCATCAGTCTTCAAAAGACTGATTGATAGCTGAGAAGCATCATCTTTGTAGAAAGGGCTGATATATTTGTCATTGTCCACAGGTTCCCAATGGCAGTGGTCACTTAATCCAGCAGGTGCTGGCCGTCACAGAAAGACAGGTGTAAAGAGGGGGTGTTGGAGGGGCTGTCAATATTAGTCTTGGAGTCATGTTTATTTGAAGAAGCTCCCCGTCCACTCGCCTTGGTTACCAATCCTCATGAAAGGCCCAGTGATGTCAGGCCCTCCACCCAGCACTCAGGGTGAAGTATGCTTCCTCTTACAAAAGGGCTGGCTTCTTACAAGTGAGACCGGGCATTTTTGAACCTGTGCCTGCCTCCAGGTCCATGTCATGGGCAGCTTGAGCCCATGTCAAAGGAGCTGTGGTGACACTGTGAGAGCACTCAGCTGCTACCTGAAGGCCATTGGAACCCACCAGCTGCTTAGGGGCAGAAGGTTGAGGCCGCCTGCTGTAATGATTCACAGCCTTGGAGACCCTCCTGGGCAGTCTGGTAGGGTCACTATGATTCGGAATCATGTTGATGAGAGTTCTATTTTGTTTGTTCGGTTTTTGTTTTAACAAATGCCCTTTTTCATCCCACCCTCCTACCACAAACGAATTGGCTTGTTTTCAGGCAGAGGGGTTTGTCTGAGGTGGCAAACCCTTCACTATCCCATGTGTTAGTTGGTTCAGGAGTCTCAGCTCTTTCATAGAATCCAGCCACTTGAGATTGTTTGTTTTTTTTCTTTTGTAATTTTTTTTTAAACTTTTGCCAGAGTGGAGTGAAAAGTGGGGGCTATCAAAACTCCCCAGCAACAAGTTTCCTGAGCTTTCCTGGCTAGAGGGCTTGGGAAAGGCACATTGAAGAACCGGGGGCAAAACGAGCCCAATACAAAAGCTGAGTGGCCAGATGTTCAGTTCCACGGTTCTGTAAGCTGGTAGGAGAGACAGCTTACAGAGAAGCATGAACTCCATTTACAGTGCATTACAGCCCAGGAGCCAGCACCCCTGGGCGGGAGAATGGGGGGGAAAGGCACACCAGTCTCCTTCCTTATCTGGGGCACATGTCTCTACCCTGGCTTTGTGAAAGGTGATTTACACCCTCAGCTGGAATGACTCTCTTTCTAGGCTGATTACATCGGCAAATGCCCCCCAGAGGCCACAGGAGGATGGCCATATTCAGAAGCAGCAGCCAATAAATCTCATAGGTTTATATTGCGCTGCTCAATATCCTCTCTCCTGGCCCTCTGCCAAGCCTGCCAGAGTCCGGAGGGCTAGGGAGTAGGGAGAGTTAGGGGATAAAACCCTCCACTTCCTTTCTCCGTCACCTCTTTCTCTGGCACTACTTCTCATTCTTCCAAAGCATTCTGCCTCCAGGTTCAATTAATAATTATTTCCTGAAGGGTAGAAATCCTGGGTTCTGGGCACAACTGTGGTTCTGTTTAATCTTGAGTATCTTCTTATCTGAACATGATGACACTCTTAATGGGCTCAGAAGTCCCTGCCCTCAGTGACCTTGCCTTTTCATCTCTACTATTTATTTAGTCAAAGAGGGATTCATCCTATCATGCTCCCTCACTACACCAAAGGGGCAAGATTTGCTTTCTACTCCAGAGTTAGTCTGGAAACCCACAGGGGCAGTTCTACCCTGGCCTATAGGGTCACTGTGAGTCAGAGTTGACTCCGTGACAGTGACTTGGGTTTTTTGTTGTTGCGTGGTCCGGTATGTGGTCTGGGAGCTCCTGGGTCCTGGCCCTAGGTTTGCTCCTAGCAAAATCATTTCACTTATCTGGGGCCCAGCCTTGAAGAATCTTGGTGTTTTAATGACAACCAAACCGTACTAACTCTCGAAGATTTCTTATTAGGGGAAGAAGATAAGACCATAATAAATGTGCAAATTCTAAGAGAAGAAAAGTACAAATGCAAGTGCCCTTTGTGCTAGTTCAAGGTTTGTTACAAGATTTCATTTGTGATGGTTTTTGGTTGGTGTGTGTGGTTTTGTGGTGTGCATGGTTTTTGGTTTGTGTGTGTGTGTGTGTGGTTTTGTGGTGTGCATGGCTTTTGGTCTGTGTGTGTGTGTGTGGTTTTGCGGTGTGCATGGTTTTGGGTGGTGTGTGTCCGGATAGTGAGAAAGAGTGCCTTTTGGGGGGAAATATTTGGACTCCCCGGGATGGCAAGTCTTCACAGTGCCTTTGCAGGAAGTTCCCCGGAGCGAAGTTCTCAGCAGACGGCAGGTGGGTAGGCTTGAGTGGAGCATCCTCTTTCTCACCGCATCCCGCTCGCCCCTAGTCCCCACCCAGGCCCGCCTTCTCGGTCCAGTCGAAGAGCGGCGGGGTGCGTCCGGCCGCTCCCGACTTGGAGGGCGGCAACCAGGACCCGGGGGTGGGGTGGAGGGAGGAGAGTGGGCGCGGCGCGGCGGCAGCGGTGGGAGGCGCCGGCCAGGGAACCCCGCTTGCCGAGCTCCTGCGCGAGGGGGCGAGACGAGCGCAGCGCCCGGCGCAGGCAGCGTGCCGCACGGGCTCGGACCCCACCATGGCATGCCCCCCGAGTCCCCCGCCGCTGCGGCCCGGGGTCCTGATGCTGATGCTGTCGCTGTTGCTGCCGCTGTTGCTGCGAGCCGGTGAGTGAGTGTCCTTGGGGTTCGCGAGCTCGCCGGGACCGCAGCTGGAGAGGGAGGCGGAGGGGCGCCTGGAGGCGGGGCTGCCCCAAGAGGGCTGCTCTGCAGGGTTCGGGTCGGCTGGAGCAGCCGCCACCTGGGCTCGGGAGTCTGCCCACCCGAGCCTGGAGCACTGGATGCCAGGCAGGGGCTGGGTGACGTGCCTAACACAGTGTCCCAACTATTGGTGGAGAAAGCACTGGGACACCCGAGCTTCTCCTCCCTCCTGGGATCCCCTCTTCCTTCTTGTAAGTTGAGACTCCTTAGTCACAGAACAACCCAAAGCAGGATCTGCTGGAGGGGACAGTCTGAAGCAGGATTGCAATTGGCACCTCGTGGTCAAGTCTTCCACCCTCTTTGAAAACGGGACAGGGAACCTAGGTCCAGAGGAAGAGAGAAGTTTACCTTAGAACTGAATTGTCACCGATCCGGGTGGTAAATTCCCTCCCGAGACTTGCGTGATTTGTTTGTATCGCTGAGTTTGTTCCTCACGACCAGCCAGTGAACCACTAACACTTTAGTTCTTTTTTAAAAACTGGATCAGAAAACTAGTTATTGGGCAAGGTGGCCTTTGCCCTGCTAGCTACCCAGCACCCTCCTTGTCCTATAAGATCCACAATAAGTGTGTGGTGTGGGTTTTGGAAATGTTTTATTGAATATACTATCAAATTGCATGTTATTTTCTAAGAATGTTTTAAAATGTTGAATTCATGGCCAATACAGATACTTAAAATAATGTACAGAATCTTGAGCTGCTATTAGTATAGTTCAAGGCACCAATTTGCAATTTTAAAAACTCTAAAACATTAAATGTTTACACAATAAGTGTTTTGTGAAATGTATGGTTCAACGTAGAGGATCAGAATCACACCATCCCCCCAAGGAAAAGGTCTGTGATCCCAGAAAACATGTCCTTGGCCTTTGGAGTGGAGTGGATGGCGCTCTGGAATCTCACTGTGGAGCTTTAGTCCAGAGTGTGAGGGTAGGAAGCCCTGAGGCAGAGACCACACCTTGACGGGGGGTGGGGGGGCCTTGGTCCACAAGGTGGTACTACAGAGATGCCAGACACTCCTCTGGAAGGAGGGAGGGAAAGGCCTGAGTCTGTCCGGATGGACTCCATCAGTAAATCAGCACCGTAAGACATCACTCACTTAACTTGATTGCCTGCCCACAGAATAACATAACTCTAGCAATGTCTGACCATGTCAGGATCAGGGTAAAGATTAAAACCCTTCCCCTTATCGAATTCTATGAGACACAATGGGTGACAGGTCTGGTTTTCATGATAATGCACGCTGGCAGTGGTTTTGGGTTAAGTGGCTTCACCGAAAATTCCTAATTGAAGATCTGCAATGTAGGGCCAATTGTTCCCTGAGAACACAAACCAACAGAAGGTGTTAGAAATTGAGTAGAAAATAATTCTGTTCAAGGTCCATCAAGCTAAGCATAAAAAACAAGAAGAACAACAAGCAAACCCATTGTAAGCAGGTGATTCTGACTCAGGGTGACCCATGTGCTTCATTGTGGAATTGTTGGCGATGAGCTTTTTAAAAATCATTTTATTAGGGGCTTGTACAACAACTCTTATCACAATCCATACATACTTCAATTGTGTAAAGCACATTTGTACATTTGTTACTCTCATCATTCTCAAAACATTTGCTCTCCACTTAAGCCCCTGGCATCAGCTCCTCATTTTCCCCCTCCCTCCCTGCTCCCCCTCCATCATGAACCCTTGATAATTTATAAATTATTATTTTTCCATATCTTACACTGTCCGGCATCTCCCTTCACCCACTTTTCTGTTGTCTGTCCCCCAGGGAGGAGGTTATATATAGATCCCTCTAATCGGTTTCCCCTCTCTACCCCACCCTCCCTGTATCGCCACTCTCACCACTGGTCATGAAGGGATCATCCGTCCTGGATTCCCTGTTTTTCCAGTTCCTATCTGCACCAGTGTACATCCTCTGATCTAGCCAGATTTGTAAGGTAGACTTGGGATCATGACAGTGGAGGGGGAGGAAGCATTTAGGAACTAGAGGAAAGTTGTATGTTTCATCATTGCCACACTGCACCATGACTGGCTGATCTCCTCCCTGCAACCCTTCCATAGGGGATGTCCAGTTGCTTACAGATGGGCTTTGGGTCCCCATTCTGCACTCCCCCTCAATTGGCTGTGATCTTACAGGCGTAAGTTACTAGGCCTTTCTTTCATAGCACTGCTGGGTAGATTAGAACTACCAACCTTTTGATTAGTAGCAGAAGTGACAAATTGATTGTGCCACCAAGGGACCTGCCAGGCATCAAGGAGACCACTAATTCACAGGGCATCGTGTATTGAAAAGCATTCTGGCCCCTCGGAGACCAGGGGAACAGAACAGGGGGAACTCTGGCCTTCCCCATTCCCTCATTGCCAGCCCCTTTGCCATTGCCTGGATCTCAGGGAGTGGTGGGGACAGTCTGAAGGAGGGGGAGCAAAAGTGTGTGTCTGGGTCTGGTTACTGTCCTCTCCGGGGTGACTTTTCTAGAGTGGCCTCAGGATAGGCAGGGGCCACATCATCTCTGCACCCCAGTAAAGGTGACCCCTGCAGTCTCGGCTGCAGAGATAGTGGTGCTGTGTGATGCTCAGGCATCTCCCCATCCCAAAGGCCACCTGATGAGAGCAGGCGGGGGTCCTTGCTCTGCCCTCCCACAGGGAGGGGAGCCATGCTAAGACGCCAACCTCAGGGACTTGGGTTGGGTTCTTTTGATCCTGAGAGCTGTTCTGAGAGCAGAGGACAACGTGGGGCATTGTCAATAAACCAATACTGAGTCTCAAAAAAAAGAAAGAAAGAAAAGAAAAGCATTCTGGAATAAGTCGAAAGTAGGGGATCTGGGGCTTAGGCTTGATTCAGTTTTGTTGTGAATCAGTTTTGATTTGCTACATCTCCTTGTGCATGTCACTTTTCTTTGTTCACTCATCTGTAAAATGGGTGCCCGTGCTGTGGGCCTTATTGGGGAGTAACAAATGAGAGTCTTGGGCCCTGAAGCATAGCTTGAAATCTGCCTCATTTGCTACTACACATTGTCTTCTGAAACTGAATCCTGAGTAATCAGTATGAAGGAAAGATAAGCAGTGACAATGTAAATGTAGAAGTGGGGCAGGGCAGTGGTGGGGGTTGTGACAAACCAGAAAACGCTTGTCCAAAAAGGAAGATTACTCAGCTTAGGTGTTGCACCCTTACTCTTCTTTAGAGTACTGAAGAACAAGAATGTTACTTTGAGGACTAAGGTGGCCTGACTCAAGCCATGGTATTCTCCATTGTATCATATACATGTGAAAATTGGACACTGAATAAGGAAGACATTGAAGAATTGATGCATTTGAATTGTGCTGGAATAGAATATTAAAAGTACCATGGACTGCTAAAAGGACAAACTAATTTGTATTAGAAGAAGTCAGGCCAGAGTGCTCCTTACAGGCAAGGATGGCAAGACTTCATCTGACATACTTGGACATATTGTCAGGAGGGCCAAACTCTTGAGAAGGACATTATGTTTGGTAAAGTGCAGGGGAGGCGGCAGAGAGGAAGGCCTTCAACAAGATGGATTGACACACTGGCTGCATCAGTGGGCTCAGGCAGTTGTAAGGACGGTGCAGGACTGTGCAATGTTTCATTCTGTGTGCAGAGGGTTGGGATGGGTCGGAGTTGACTTAATGACACCTGACAACAACAACAGCTGGTGCATTGTGAGGATTGGGCCAGTTTTGCCATTTTCCACAAGACACTGGAAGTCCAACATTTTTTGTAAAATAGGATTTTTAAGTTACAAGTTTTAGTTTAAGTAAAAGATGCCACATGGAAAAGAAGAAGAAAAGAAAATACAGTGTAGCTCGAAAAAAATACCTGTACCCTCGATTAATTTGTGACCTTTCCCCTATATCAAGTCCATGTTCTATAATACCGGAAATAACAAGTTCTACCCTGTTGTGGTAGACAATTGGATATCCCCTTACAGAAGGGTCATAAGGAAAAGACGAGTCAGCCAGGGTGCACCGATGAAACATACAACTTTCCTCTAGTTCTTGAATGCTTCCTACCCCCACTATCATGACCCCAATTCTGCCTTACAAATCCGGCTAGACTAGAGCATGTACATGGGTACAGATAAGAGCTGGAAAC
>NW_022111373.1:1081603-1082932 GCF_000313985.2 Echinops telfairi
ATGAATTTTTATTTTACTTTTAATGTTTTTTTATGTTCTTGGATGAGCAAAATATTCGATGATACAGGAAGCATCCAAAGAAGATGGAAGCGATGCATAGAATTGCTGTACCAAAAATGCTCAGCCACTGCAGAAGATAGCATATGGTCAGGAACCGATGGTACTGAAGGAGCAGTCCAAGCTGCACTGAAAGCATTGGCCAAAAACAACGCAGGGTCACCACAAACTTTCACTTTGTGAAAAAAACCAGTATGCGATGTGCAATAAAATGAAGTACAATAAAGCAATGTATGCCTATACAGTGAAACCATATAGCCCCGACTCACACTTTCCCTGATCTTAAAACATGCAGTAACTCTTTGTTCTGTTTGAACAACTGCCTCTTGATGCATGTACAGATTCCACATGAGTACAATTACATATCTGGAATTCCCATTACTTGCAATATTATTCTAACTTGTTATGATCCACATCTTTGAATGCCTTTGTGGTTTGAATTTTTTGACAATTCTGTCAGTGTACTGCTACTACCATTTCAAAAATTATCTTTAAAAACACAAAAAACAAAAATGAGGAAACCAAGCAACACAAAAAAGAAGAAAACCACATATATGGGAGATTCACTGGCACACTGTCCCTGTTCTGAGGCTGTGGGCTGTGTGACTTTATCGTGTGTGCATTTCTGTGAGTGATTGTCCACAGACAAAAGGGAAAACAATAATAAAAATAAGCAAGAAGGGTCACAGCCTTCAGATTCCTTAACCCCAAGATCTAAACATTGGTTTCAGTGGTTATAAAAGAAGGAAAAGTGACATTGAAACTGATTTAAATTCTTTTGTGACACATGAGCTGGTTTAAAATGAGCAAAATAAATACATGAATGAAATTCCAAAAAATTATCTTCAACAAAATTTTGTGTACGATAGTAATAATATTGTTTGATAATTTCTACATTCTGTTGGATCATCTTTCCTTTGGGTGACAACAAATACGGATCCGTCCATTCAGTTGGCCAAGTCTTCCACATTTCTTGGCACAGGGGAATGTGTACTTCTAGCACTGCATCTGTTTGTTGGAACATGCCCATTGATCTATTTTTGGCCAATGCCTTCAGTGCAGCTTGGACTCCTTCAGTACCGTTGGTTCATGATCATATGCTATCTTCTGAAATGGCTGAACATCTACCAATTCTTTTTGGTACAGTGATTTTTTTTTCTTTTCTTAATCATTTTATTAGGGGCTACAACTCTTTCTTTTTTAAATCATTTTATTAGGGGCTCATACAACTCTTATCACAATCCATACATACATCAATTGTGTAAAGCGCAT
>NW_022111373.1:1084888-1091836 GCF_000313985.2 Echinops telfairi
GCTGCTCTAATTGGGGTCATCGTCCTCAAGGCCTGGTGGGACAGGAGGTACAGTGATTTTTTTTAATGCTTCCTGCATCTTGAATATTTTGCCCCTACAAAAACACTTTTAAAAAATTGATTGGGAAATGAGAAATCCTGTGGTTCACTTTATAAAGATACTCACTTCATTTTACTGGTGTGCAATGAAACCCGCATTCTCTCAGATCTGCCTGTATCTATTTGATTTTTATCCTGAGTAAATAACCTGAGAAGCTGAACTGTATGAAGAAGAATTCAACATCGGGATTAGAGAGGGACTCATTAACAACCTGTGGTACGCAGATGACACATCCTTACTTACTGAAAGCCAAGAGGACATGAAGCACTTATTGATGAAGATAAAGACTACAGCTTTCAGTGTGGATTACACCCCATCATAAAGGAATTAAAATTGCCAACCACTAGACCAACAAACAATATCATGATAAATGAAGAAAAAATGGAAATTGTCAATGATTTCATTTTGCTTGGCTCTGTAATCAATGCCCTTGGAAGCTGTAGTCAGAAAAACAAAGGCTATATTACATTGAGCCAATTCGCTGCTGACGGTCTCTCTGAAGTGATCCAAAGCAAAGATGTCGCTTAGAGGAGTAGGGTAGGACGCCCTGGTATTTTCAGTCACCTTGTCCGCATGTGAAACCTGGGTGGTGAATAAGGAAGACCAATAACTAATTGATGCCTTTGAACTCATCGTGTTGGTGAATACTGTGTATCAGAATCCTCCTTAGAGGCAAGGATCCTGAGACCTGGTCTCTTGTACTTTGGACGTTTTCAGGAGGAACCGTTCCTTGGAGGACATCACGCTTGGTAAAATAGATCAGTAAAAAAAGAGGATGACCTTCAATGAGATGAAGTCCCACCGGGCCCCTGCGCAGGACCAGGAGGGGGTGGAGTAAGGGGCCCAGAGCTGGGTGGGCAGGCAGTTGAAAATCCAGGGATACCCCAGCCCAGCCCCTTCCCTCACCCTTGCCACCAGCGCCCTGGTTGTGGAAGCTGTAGATGGGGTTCCCCCCGGGGGCCTCCATGCAAGTCCGGATCACTTGGTTCATCTGTTCCATCTCTGGGTCTCCCCGCTGCAAGGCGCCAAGGTCCCGGTCCCTGGTGTTGTCTCCCTGCACCTGGGGGAACTTAAGGCAGAGAGCTGGGCTCCGGGAGGCTGAGGGCGTTGTTGGCAGTCCACCCCTGGAGCCCAGAACTCTGCTCTGTGTGTTCAGCTCCTGCCGTTCACCTGCACAGACGAAGCAGCTGCACGCCACCTCCAGTCCTAGAAACTGGGCCCCCAACCTTCACACCCTCCATGCCTGCGAGGGAGCGGGAAAGAGGGCAGCACTGGGACACTGGGAAGCCACCAGCAGGAAAGCCAAGGAGTGTGAACATGGAGGGAAGCTACACCTAGCAGGTGGGGAGGACCACTACACTTCTTACTGGGCTGATGGAAGAGTGAGTGCAATGGTCCAACTTCCACAGACAATTTCACAGCATCCGTCAGAGCTGCAAATGTGCTTACAACAATGTGCTCAAGCATAGTGACAATTCTGAGGTTGGCACCAGACTGCTGTACATAGCCGTCCTATGAGTTTGAACCAACTCTATTGGATCAAGCAACAGCATTCTATTGTATGAGGGCTTCAAAAAGTTTGTGGAAAAATTCTTTTATCCTTTAATTCTGTCTTTTCATGAACTTATTATATAGATCACATTTCCTTTAGCCATTCATCTGTTCACAGACACGTAAGTTGTTTATATCTTTTGGAAATTGTGAATAGTGCTAAAATCAACATTGATGTACAATATAAGCCGTCTCCAGGTTATGCATGTCCAACGTATGTGTCATTATGAACTAACCCCCATCCAAACCCCAAACTCACTGCTATGGATTCTCACTCATAGCCACCCCCATCAAGCCTATTAAATGAACAATTCCAGGTAGATGCAATGATTTATAATAACAAACAGACATTACTTTGCTATTATTATTATTATTACTGTAGCATTATGTTAAAGATGCTTTTATGTATCTGGCAATATTTAGTTAATGTTTTATTCAAAACAAGGAATCCTATATACTGTTTACTAAGACAAACATTTTACTCGCTGAGATTAAAAATGAACCATACCAAACTATTCCAACTCACATACAAATAAATTCAATTTAAAAACAAATTTAAGAAGGGCACACCTTCATAATCCAGGGACTGCCTGTATATGTAATTGTTTGCATCCTTGCTCAAATGTTTTAGAACTATACATGCCCTCTGGAAATTCTGATCTACCCCTAAATGGTACCTATCCTCTCTCCTCCTTCTCTCCCTGATAAACTCCGACTTAATCCAGATCCCTTATTGGAAAACCAAGGTGCAGAAAAATGAAGTAACGTGTTCTAGGGAGGGCAGAGACTAAGGTGATGTGAAGGAAGAGGATATCAAGACAATTTATGTTTTAAAAATACAAATTAAAGCAAAAATAAAAAATGAACAAAATGTCAAAAATTTTAAGTAATAACAATGCTGTGCTGAGCCATATTTGGGGACTGAGGCAAAATGAACAATCAAAAATATTCATCTTGGATTTATGCATTGAGTATACAATCAGCTCTCAAAATTTGGGGAGCATCAACATTTCTAGTGAACTTTTTTTTTTTTTAAGAGTTTTATCAGGACATAATCCACACATCATATCAAGAGTTGTATAATCATTACCACAATCAGTTTTAGAATATTTTCTTCATTCTTTTTTATTAGATACTTTTATTGGGGGCTTTTACATCTCTTATCACAATCCATACATTTATCCATTGTGTCAAGCACATTTGTACATATGTTGCCATCATCATTTTCAAAGCATTTTCTTTTTCTACTTGAGCCCTTGGTATCAGCTTCACATTTCCCCCCTCCCTCCCTCGCTCCCTCCCTCATGAACCCTTCATATGTTATAGATTAATATTTTCATATCTTACATCATCCTCTGTCACTCTTCACACACTTTTCTGTTGGATCCTTGTGATCGATTTCCCCTCTTCCCCCACCTGGTATCTCTATTCTCATTGTTGGCCTTGAGGGCTTTATCTATCCTGGATTCCCATTTTCTTCTTTGTTATACTCCTTGTTATTAGCTTCCATTCCTCCCCAACCTCCCCTGCCATACTCCCCCAAAACCATTAATCTAATTACTTCCTCTATTGATTCACCAATCATGGGTTTCATATACCAAAAAAACATACAAAAACGAACAATAATAACAAAATAAAAGAGCTGGCACCAAGCCTGAGCCCGCCGGACGGACGGCAACCCTGCCAGCATGGCCAGCCGGCCCACACGGTCCAAGACCCAGAGCCGGGCCAAGGAGGACATCAAGAAGGTGATGGGGACCATTGAGAAGGTCCGGAGACGGGAGAAGCGCTGGGTGACTGTGGGTGACGCGTCTCTTTGTATCTTCAAAGAGTGGTGGTGCCAGTGGTGGACCCCGAGGAGGAGGACCGACGTGCACGAGGTGGTGCAGGGAGATCCCGAGGTCGAGAGCGGCAGGGCCAGAGTGCTAGTCCCCGAGGGGAGGGGGTGGCCCCCTCATTCTGCTCGGTCTCAGTGATGAGAACAGCAACCAGAGCTTCCACTCGGAAGGGTCCCAGCAAAAGGGTACCAAGCTCAGTCCTGGGAGTAACCCCCAGCCCAGCCGCCCTGAATCGCCTGCCGGACCCCGGGATGGGGTCCTAGAAGCAACAGCCCCCACAGCTGGGTCAAGAGACAGATCCCGGGGACATAGCTGCGGGTGGCACCGATGAACTCCTGATGCTGACCAAGGAGGAGCCTGTCCCAGAACTGCTGGAGGCTGAGGCCCCTGAAGCTTACCCCGTCTTTGAGCCAGTGCCACCTGCCCCCAGGGCAGCCCTGGGTGACTCAGAGGACTCCAAGGGCGCCCCCTACTCAAGCACATCTGCCCAAATGCCCCTGACCCCTGAGAAGCCGGCCTGCTTATACTGCCACCTCTAGAGGCCCCTTTGACTTTATACAAATAAAGACCCTTTTATTAAAAAATAATAAATAAAACAGAGGATAATTTCAATAGAAAAGAAAATAGAGAATATTAGAAACTAGAACAACTTTAAAATGGGTCCAAAAACATTGGGCCTCCACTCAAGTACTCCCTCAATGCAGGAATACTCTGTTCTATTAAACAGGCATTCTATGATGCTCACCTTCCCTATGCGATCCCTAAAGACAAAGTGGGTACATAAGCAAATGTGTTGAAGAAAGCCGATAGTGCCCAGCTATCAAAAGATATAGCGTCTGGGGTCTTAAAGGCTTGAAGGTAAACCAGCCATCTAGCTCTAAAGCAACAAATCCCACATGGAAGAAGCACACCAGCCTGTGTGATCATGTGCCGCCGAAGGGATCAGTTATCAGGCATCCAAGAACAAAAAAATCATATCATTGTGTGCTCACCTCCCTGATATGATCGCTGAAGACAAATGGGTGCATTAGCAACCGTGGTGAAGAAAGCTGTGGTGCCTGGCTATCAAAAGATATAGCATCTGGGGTCTTAAAGGCTTGAAGGTAAACAAGCGGCCATCTAGCACAGAAGCAACAAATCCCACATGAAAGAAGCACACCAGCCTGTGCGATCACGAGGTGTCGAAGGAATCAGCTCAGGCATCATTAGAACAAAAAATCATATCATTGTGAATGGGGGGAGTGTGGAGTGGACACCCAAAGCCCATTTGCAGGCCACTGGACATCCCTTTACAGAAGGGTCTCGGGGAGTTGATGAGCCAGTCACGGTGCGATGTAGCAATGATGAAACATACAACTTTCCTCTAGTTCCTAAATGCTTCCTCCCGACCCCCACCCCCCACTATCATGAACCCAGTTCTACCTTACAAATCTGGCTGGACCAGGGGATGTACACTGGTACAGATAGGAACTAGAAACACAGGGAATCCAGGGTGGATGATCCCTTCAGGACCAGTGGTGAGAGTGGAGGTACTGGGAGGGTAGAAGAAGGGTGGGGTGGAAAGGGGGAACCGATTACAAGGATCTATGTATAACCTCCTCCCTGGGGGACGGACAACAGAAAAGTGGGTGGAGGGAGATGTCGTACAGGGCAAGATATGACAAAATGTCGTACAGGGCAAGATATGACAAAATAGTGATTTATAAATTTTAAGGGTTCATGGAGGGGAGAGCGATGAGGGAGGGGGGAAATGAGCTGATGCCAGGTCTTTTTTTTTTTTTAATCATTTTATTAGGGGCTCATACAACTTTTATCACAATCCATACACACATCAATTGTATAAAGCGCATTTGTACATTCATTGCCCTCATCATTCTCAAAACATTTCCTCTCCACTTAAACCCCTGGCATTAGGTCCTCATTTTTCCCCTCCCTCCCCGCTCACCCCTTCCTCATGAGCCCTTGATAATTTATAAATTGTTATTTTGTCATATCTTGCCCTGTCCGATGTCTCCCTTCACCCACTTTTCGGTTGTCCGTCCCCCAGGGAGGAGGTCACATATAGTTCCTTGTAATCGGTTCCCTCTTTCCTACCCACTCTCCCTCTACCCTCCCAGTATCGCCACTCACACCACTGGTCCTATAGGGCTCATCCGTCCTCGATTCCCTGGATTTCCAGTTCCTATCTGTACCAGTGTACCTCCTCTGGTCTAGCCAGACTTGCAAGGTAGAATTCATGTCATGATAGTGGGAGCGGGGAGGAAACATTTAGGAACTAGAGGAAAGTTGTATTTTTCATCGTTGTTACACCCTGACTGGCTCGTCTCCTCCCCAAGACCCCTCTGCAAGGGGATCTCCATGGATGCCAGGGTCTTAAGTGGAGAGCTAATGTTTTGAGAATAATGAGGGCAATGAATGTACAAATGTGCTTTACACAATTGATTTATGTATGGATAGTGATAAGAGTTGTATGAGCCCCTAATAAAATGATTTTTAAAAATGGGTCCAAAAGGAGATCAAATGATAAGGTGTGAAATTCCAATTTAGTTACATTTGCCATAATCAACTTTCCCATACACTCTGCATGATAGCAAGGCTGTTCACATCTCTGGTCTTTGTTCAGACGGGGTTTACTAGAGGATTACTCTATGTGTATTTCCCCTTCACTTCAAACAAAAAACTGGCACAACTTTTAAATGGGTCAGAAGGGGGATCAAATAAGGTGTTACAATATCACCTAGCTATATCTGCTATAGTCATCTCTACAATACTCTCTGATAACAAGGTTATTCTCATCCCTCAACTGTGGTCAAAGAAGATTCACTGGAGGCTTACTCTACATGTGGATCCTGCACATAGATTTTGGGGTTCCACTGTCATCCACAACCTTCTGTAAACTGGGTGTTCACAATTTAAACTCTGATACCATTCTTGCTTTCAGATTTGGATTATATTATTTACAATCCTTATATCACACAGGCTGGTGTGCTTCTTCCACGTGGACCAGGCTTTACATGATTTGTAAACTAGGGGCTTAAGCTAGATTTTACTCTTAAGTGCTACAGAAACTGATGAAAAGATTTAAGCAGGCAAATGAGATTATTTAATTTTCAATTTTAAAAGCTAGCTCCACATAATGCCAACCAACAGTATGATTGTTTTATATCCAGCTAAAAGAATGCTATATAACAATGAAGGAGCCCTGATGGCACAGTGGTTAAGTGCTTGCCTGTTAAATGCTAGCAGTTCACACCCACAGAGCTGTCCATAGAGAAAGACCTGGTGATATGTCTTTGTAAAGATTACAGTTAAGAATCCAAAAAGTCAAGGATCTACATGTGACCTCCTCCCTGGAGGACGAATAACAGAAAAGTGGGTGAAAGGAGACGTCAGACAGGGCAAGATATGACAAAATAATAATTTATAAATTATCAAGGGTTCATGAGGGAGGAGGGAGCGG
>NW_022111373.1:1093483-1095651 GCF_000313985.2 Echinops telfairi
AATACATTTGTCAAATCTGTGATTCCATTCTTGGAAACATTTTTCAAACTCATCTGTTTGGATGGCTGACAGCATCTCCCTCGTCTTTTTCTTCACCTCTTCTACGTCCTCAAATTGCTGTCCTTTCATGTCCCTCTTCATTTGCAGAAAAAAAAAAGGAGTCTCATGGAGTGAGGTCAGGTGAGTAAGGTGCATGGGGCAAGGAAGGCATGCTGTTTTTTGCCCCAAACTGGTGCACTGTGATGGTTGCATGAGCAGGTGCATTGTCGTGGTGGCACAAAACAGGTCTTTTTTGTCGCACATTGTTACACAATCTTTTCAAAACTTCTAAATAGAAAGCTTAATTAACAGTGTGACCTGGTGGAATGAACTCCAAATGCACCTCGAGTTGACATTTTCGTCTATTCGGAAAGTTGACGGACACCCATAATGAGGCTTCTCATCAATCGACATTTTACCTTTTTGAAATGAGAAAACCACTTGTACACTTGAGTTTTTTTCATAGCACTGTCTTTGTAAGCTGTGTTCAATATCACAACAGTTTCTGTGGCATTTCCCCCCCAGCAGGAAACAAAATTTCAAAGCCTCATGCTGTTCTCATAAATGGACCATCACAAAAAACAAGGTGCAAGCGAAACTGTTTTTACGAAAAAATTCACTGTGATCAGAGAGAACCTTCCCAGTCGATGCTACTGGGTGCACTAACTTGGAGCAAGTTGCTTGATACTGGCCTAGTGGGACAAATGCATACTACAAATAAAAATGGAACTCCTCCCAGCGCAATTCTGTTTGTTTGATTTTTAGGGTACCTGTGTGTGTGTGTTTACATGTCTGTTGTTGTTAGTAGGTACCATTGAGTCAGGTCTTCTGATCCATAGTGACCAATGAAACACTGCCTGGTCCTGTGCCATCCTCGTACTTGTCCCGATGCTTGAGCCCATTGTTGCAACCGCAGTGTCAATGCATCTCCTTGAGAGCCTTCTTCTTTTTCGCTGCCCCTCCACTTTACCAAGCAGGATGTCCTTCCCCAGGGACGGGTTCCTCCTGACAACATGTCCAAAATATATAGGAGGCAGTTCCACCATCCTTTCCTCTGGCCATGCTTCTTCCCACAGGGATCCAGTTGTCCTTTTAGCGGTCGATGGTACTTTCAATATTCTTCTCCAGCAGGACAATTCAAATGCATCAATTCTTTGATATTCTTTAATCAATGTCCAACTTTCACATGCATAGGAAGCAATTGAAAATACTGTGGCTTAGGTCAGGCACCCCTTTGTCCTCAATGTAATAATTTTCCTTGCTCTTTAATACTCTAAAGAGGTGTTGTGCAGCACATTTACCCAATGCAGCCCATCTTGTGGTTTCTCGACTGCTACTTCCATGAGCATTGGTTGTGGATTCAAGCAAGACAAGATCTTTGACACCTTCAACCTTTTATTCATTTATCATGATATTACCTATATTGGTTCAGTTGTGAGGATTTTGGTCTTCTTTACATGGAGTTGTAATCCATACTGAAGGCAGAAATCCTTGAACTTCATCAGTAAGTGCTTCAAGTCCTCCTCACTTTCAGCAAGCAAGATTGTGTCATCTGCATATTGCAGGTTGTTAATAAGCCTTCCTCTAATTATGATGCCCCATTCTTCATATAAGCCAGCTTCTCCCCACCAGGCCGTGAGGACGATGTTCCCAATTAAAGCAGCCAGTCCACAGAGGACCACATGGCCGGCCCCACTATGAGCCATGACGCCCCTCAATGACCCATCATAGCCCTACAGGGGACAACACCGGAGACACAATGTGGGAATTGCTCCCAATCTGATCCTGCCACACCAAGGCAAAACACTAAGGGAGTGCAACAGAACAGCAAGGGAATGGAGTGGCTAGGTCCCCAGGGAATGCTGAAGGTGAACTTTGGGGCCAGGGCGTGGTGCCCCACAGACTGGACTGGAAAACACTCCTAAAGGCCAACAAACAGTCCTTGAACTAACTACAAGCTTTTCTTTGTTGTTGTGGTTTTTTTTGTCATTGGTTTGTTGTTGTTTTGTTGTATATTGTTGCTTGGTTTTGCTCTGTCTTGTTTTTGTGCATGTTATTATCTCTACAGGTCTGTCTAAATAAGATAGGCTGGATGAACAATCTGGAGGAGAAAACAATGGGGACCAACA
>NW_022111373.1:1096863-1098773 GCF_000313985.2 Echinops telfairi
GCTTTACACAATTGATGTATGTGTGGATTGTGATGAGAGTTGTATGAGCCCCTAATAAAATGATTGAAAAAAAAAAGCCATCTTCTCTAATGATTTGATCAGCATACAGATTGAATAAGTATGAAAAGAAGATACAAGCCTGTCACACATTTTTCTTGATTTTAAACCATACAGTAGTCTGTTGCTCACACAACTGCCTCTCGATCCATGTCTAAGTTCCTCTTCAGCATAACAAAGTGTTCTGGAATTCCAGTTCTTCTGAAGGTTATCCATAGTTTGTTATGATCCTCAGAATGAATAGAATACCTTTGCCTAGTCAATAAAACTCAAGTAAATATCTTTCTGATATTCTCTGACATCAGTAATGAATCCATTTTTCTATGTCCTCTTCTGAATCTGGCCCGAATCTCTGGCAGCTCCCCGTTAAAGCACAGCTGCTTGTTAAAGTATTGTTGGATGATCTTCAGCAAAATATTACTTGCATGTGATATCAATGATATTGTTCTATAATTTGTACATTCTGTTGAGTCACCTTATTTTGGAATGGGTGCAAATATGGATCTTTTCCAGTTAATTGGCCAAATAGCTGTCTGCCAAATTTCTTAGCATAAATGAGTGAGTGCTTTTAATGTTTCATCAGCTTGCTGAAACATTTCAATTGGTATTTATGTTTCCTGGAGCCTTGTTTTTGGCTAATGTTTTCAGTGCAGCTTGAGCGTCTTCCCTCAGCACCATTGCTTCTTGCTCCTATGCTACCTCCTGAAGTGGTGGAATGCCAACTAGTGATGTTTGGTGCAGTGACTCTGCAGTCTTTCCATCTTCTTCTGATGCTTCCTGCATCATTCAACATTTTTCACATAGAACCCTTCAATATTGCAACTCGAGGCTTAAAGTTCTTCTTGAGTTCTTTCAGTTGAAGATACGCTGAGCATGTTCTTCCCTTTTGTACATGTCATTATGATGTTTAACTTTTTTCCTTCTCCAGCTACCCTTCGGAATTTTCTAATCAGCTCATTGATTTCATCCTTTCTTCAATTTGCTTTAGCTACTTTATGATTAGTAGCAAGTTTCAGAGTCTCTTCTGATATCCACTTAGATCTTTTCTTTCTTTCCTGTCTTTGTAATGACCTTTTGCTTTGCTCATCAGTGATGATCTGGATGTCCTCCCACAGCTCAGCAGGCCTTCTGTTATTAGTGGTCAGTAAATCGAATCTGTTCTTGAGATGTTCTCAAAAGTCAGGTGGAATAGAATCAAGGTTGTATTTTGGCTCTAGTGGACTGGACTTGGTTTAATTTTCTTCGGCATCAACTTGAACTTCCTTATGAGCAATTGAGGATCTGCTCCACAATCAGCCCCAGGCCTGGTTTTAGCTGCCGATATTGAACTTTTCCATCCTCTGCTCCTACAGATGTAGTTAACTTTATTCCTGTTTATTCCATCTGAAGAAGTCCATTTACATAGTTGCCTTTTGTGCTGTTGAAAAAAATGTATTTGCTATGAACAAGTCATTGGTCTTGCAAAATTCTATCATGTAATCTCTAGCTTCATTTCTGTCACCAAGACCATATTTTCCAATTACTGTTCCTTCCTCTTTGTTTCTAACGTCTGCATTCCAATCGCCAATAATTATCAACGCATCTTGATTATGTGTTTCATCAATTTCTGACTGAAGACGTTGGTAGAATTCTTCAATTTCTTCATCCTTGGTTTTGGAGGTTGGTGCATAAATTTGAATGATAGTTGTGTTGATTGAATTTCTTTGAAGGGGCATAGAAATAATCCTATCACAGACAGCATTGTACTTCATTATTTTGATTTTGCAATGTTTTTTTGCAAACTCAAACAAATAACATTTATTTTATTTATTTATTTATTTATTTTAAACATTTTATTAGGGGCTCATACAACT
>NW_022111373.1:1099623-1133740 GCF_000313985.2 Echinops telfairi
TGATCACACAGGTTGATATGTTGTTCCATGTGGGCTTTGTTGCTTCTGAGCTAGATGGCCGCTTGTTTACCTTCAAGCTTTTAAGACCCCATCATTTATTTTTAATATTTATCTTCATGTTTCTGATTTTTAAAGCAAGGCAACTTTATACTTAAATTTCAGACAATACAGAAAGATGTATTGAGAAATAAAATCCTCTCTTCATCTTACCATTCAGTTTTATTGCTCACACCTATGTTCTACATATATACAGATACATATGTTTCACTATAAATGGTTTTACAATCTGATTTCTTTCATCAGCTATGTAATGGGTAGCCATTCCTCTTAATTGTGCTAAATCATATGACATTAAGAAAGAGAGAGAGAGATTTCCTTCAAGGAAATAGCTCAAAGGGTTGTAGAGACTGCTATGTCATGTCAGGCTGGAAGGCTTCTCCTCATTTACATCACTACAGGGGCTGACAAATTCAAGATCAGCAGGTTAGATAGCAAAATGCTGGCTTACAGTTTACAGAAGCTACCAAATCTAAGATAGGTAGGTAAGACAACAGGCTGCTGGCTCACAGGCTGAGGGAGCTAAACTGACAGATCCCCTGAACTAGAGGTGATGAGCCAGATGCAGGATACAGTACAAGCAAGTACACTTTGCCAGGCCATCCGCGTATATATATTAGATGCTTGTCATACTGCCAAGGAAACTCCCCTTGCAACTTATTGCCTGATTGCATCGGAACACCTTATGCTAGATGGTTACAGCATTACACAACTTCCAAACTGCATCATTTTATAACTGTCAAACCATTGCACATCATGACCTAACCAAGGTGACAGACAACCTTTACCAACATAATCTCACACACAGTAAAAAGTGTATTGCAAACGATGATATACAAGCCCCACTCTCCAGTAAGCACATGAAAAGATACTTATCATCAATCATAAGAGGAAAATTGCAAATCAATTCCCCAATGAGACTACTTTACACTAATGAGGAGGGCTATAATTAAACAGATAAACAAACAAGATACAGCAAATAAGTGTTGGCCAGAATGTGGATTAATTGGAATCCAGATACACTGCCAGTAGCAAGGTAAAATGGTACAGCCAATGTGGAAAACAGTTTGGCAGTTAGTTTCACAAAAAGTTAAACACAGATCCAGCTAGAACAGAGTATGAACATTGGGACAGATAAGAGCTCACAACACAGGGAATCCAGGACAGATAAACCCCTCAGGACTAATAATGAGAGTAGCAATGCCAGGAGGGGAAGGGGAAGGTGGGAGGAGAAAGGAGAACCAATCACAATGATCTACTATAACCCCCTTCAAGGGGGACTGACAACAGAAAAGTGGGTGAAGGGAGACAGTGTCGGTGTAAGACATGACAAAAATATATATCTAAATTATCAAGGGTTAAGGAGGGAGGGAGGGTGGGGGAGGGGGGAAATGAGGAGCTTGTATTAAGGGTTCAAGTAGAAAGAAAATGTTTTGAGAATTATGATGGCAACATATGTACACATGTGCTTGACACAATGGATGGAAGTATGGATTGTGATGAGAAGTATATGAGCCCCCAGTAAAATGATTTAAAAAGAAGTTAAACATAGAATTCCCATGTTGTATTGCTAGGTGCTCTCGTCTGCTCTGAATCATAAGTGACCCGATGTACGACAGAAGGAAACACTGCCCGCTCCTGCACCATCCTCACAACTGTGATGTTTGAGCCCATTGTTGTAGCTACTGTGTCAATCCATCTCATCAAGGGTCTTTTTTTCCTCACTGTCCTTCTCCTTCACTGAGCACGATGTCCTTTCCTAGGAGCAGATCTCTGCTGATAACATGCCCGAAGTATGTGAGACGAAGTCTTGCCATCCTAGCTTTTAAGGAGCATCTTGGCTTGGGCTCACCTTAGTCCTCAAAGTAACATCCTTGCTTTTCAACACTTTAAAGATGTCTTGGCAGCAGCAGATTTACCCGATGCAATGCACCCCATATGATCCAGTAATTCCACTCTACATAAATACCTAAAAGAATTGAAAATAGGTCTCCAAGCAGTACTTGTATGCCAGTGTTCATAGTAGCACTGTTCACAATTGTGTGGTGGTTACGTAATCTGGTGTCAATTTGAGGATTCAGAGTGAAGGGGTGGAGTCTAGTCTGTCAATCAGGTCATCACCAGTGAAGCCTCTGTGTGGGCATGGCCTTCTCCTGAGGATTCTGGGAACTCCGGTCTTCCTCCGTGCATGCGGGAGATACTCTCTCTCTCCACACTCCCTGCAAGACATCCCTGTAGAGAAGACACATGGAGAGAGGCTGATGGAGCCAGAACTCTGGAGCTGGAGAAGCCACGTGGAGACCCCTGCCAGCACTGAGATGCTTACAATACCACTGGATCCTCAAGACTTCCCACTTACTGTCCTGTGATCTTTCTGCATTCAGCATCATTGCATGTATTTCGTGAGTCTGGACTTTATAGATTGGTATCAGACATATGGGCTAATATCGGACTTATTGACTTGATCTGGACTGGGACATTTTCTCAATATTCAATTGCTCTTCTATAGCAATATCTTTCTTAGACACATATGAGTCTCCCTGGATTTGTTTCTCTAGTCTACCCAAACTAACACAGCCAGTGTTCATAGTAGCACTATTCACAGTTGCCAAAAAGTGGAGCCAATCCAAATGTTCATCAACTAATATATAGAAAAACAAAATGTGGTATTTTCATACAGAGCAATTTTGTCAACCATAAAAATTAATAAAGTACTGATACATGCTTCAGCACTTCATGGACAAACCTAGAAAACTTTTCTGGGGAAAAGAAGCCAAATGTGAAAGATCACATATTGTATTATTTTATTTATATGAAATGTCCAGAATATGAAGCCCTTAGAGACAGAAAGCAGATTCATTGTTGCCAGGATTGGAGCTGGGGGTGGAGATTGGGGGCGAGGGAAGAGGAATGGGGAGCAGCTGCTTAATGGGCAACAATTTTCCTTTTGGGGTGATGGAATATTTTAGAATTAGATCAAGATGACATTTGTACAACATGGTGAATGTACTAAATACCCTAATTGCACTCTTTAACATGGCTCATTTCATGTTACCTGATTTTTATCTCATTAAAAGAATTAAGTCTTTCAACTTTAAAAAAAAGGTTATTTTTTAAAATGACTGGAAAGTATGAGAGAATGGTCTTAGAGGATAGAATAAGGGAGACCAAGAAAGGAGGCTTGGCAGTAGTTCAAAGAGAATTGATGATGGCTGGAATACACGAGCCCTGCTGGCATAGTGGTTAAGCTTTGGGCTTCCATCTGCAAGGTCAGGAGTTCAAAACCACCAGCTACTCCATGAGAGAAAGATGGGGTTTTCTACTCAGGTAAAGAGATACTTTCCTCGGAAACCCAAAGGGGCAGTTCTACCCTGTCCTATAGGGTCACTGTGAGTAGGGATAGACTCGATAGCAATGAGTTTGGGTTGGTTTTGGAGAGCAAAGGAGGTGGTGATGAATGTAGAGTGAAGTGGAAAATTTCCAGATTAAGTTATGAAATTGACAGAACTTGCTGGTGGGTTGAACACAGGCTATGAAGAATAGAGGAGCATTAAGAATGATTGCTCCATTTTTCTGACTTGAACAACGCAGGAAGTGCTGGTGTTGTAGTACTCCATAATGAAGGGACAGGAATCCCCGTAGCAGAGCAGCCTGGGGCTGAGGGTGCAGAGACTTCCTTCAGGGATGGTTATACCCGACCTTGGCAGGAATGGATGGAGGTGCACATCCGATCATCTTTTCTCCACTCCTGGCAATAGCTCAGCTTCCACTCTAGCCAGTTCCCACATGAAGGTATTTTTAGAATGATTTTAGATGGAGGACTCAGAGTTGTTGTTTTTCTTTTATATAAATCATTTTACTGGGGGCTCTTATAACAATCCATACATCAATTGGATCAAGCACATTTCTGCATATGTTGCCATCGTCATTTTCAAAACATTTTCTTTCTACTTGAGCTCTTGGTATCAGCTCCTCTTTTTTCCCTCCCACCCTCACCCTCCTACCCTCATGAACCCTTGATAAATTATAAACTATTATTATTTTCATATCTTACACCATCTGCTGTCTCCCTTCACCCACGTTTCTGTTGCTCATCCCCCTGGTGTGGGGGGGCGGTTCTACACTGATCATTGAGGTCTGTTCCCCCTTTGTTCCTCTCAGAGTTGTTGCTGACACATATTTAGGACTCCCTTTCAAATTCTCAGCTCTCGTCTTGGGGTCCATAGGCTCAGCTTCCGGCCTCCTTCCTGGAGGCTGAGCAGCCTTTCCTCAAAAACTTATCTACTCTTGGGCCTGATCCGTGCTGTCCAGATTGTGGCTGTTGAAGACAGCCCGGTCCTTCTGGACTTCCTTCTTCTCCTCTTACTGCTGAACGATCCTTTGTGCTACTCTAGGACTTTCTTGCCCAAGATTTCTTTGGGAAGCACCCCATCCTATGCCGCAGCTTACGCAGACTGCTACTCTGACCTTATGTGAGCCTCACCTAGTCTCTCCCACTCTGCAGAGGACACCCTCTCCACCCAGAGGCGGTTTATGAACAACTGTATCCAGGCCAGGAGGAAATGCCAGGCCAACCCCACTTGCAGTGCTGCCTACCACAACCTCCTGGATTCCTGCATCTACAGTGCAAGCACCCCACCACCCTCAAGGGAGCCTGAAGAATGCCAGAGGGCAGCACAGCAGCTCCAGAACAGCTCTCTGATGGGCTGCTCATGCCACCGGCGCATGAGGAACCAGTCTGCCTGCCTGAATATCTTCTGGACTGTTCACACTGCCCGAAGCCTTGGTGAGGCCCCTGATCCTAGAAGGGACTAGAATGCGGGGATAAAAAGGTGGCTCTTGGGTACTGGTAATTAATCCTGCAGAACATGGCTGTTGGGTACATTTCAATTGGGATGATGAGGAAATTCTGCATTTGACATCGATAAGAGGTGGAGTGAGGAAGTGACAGCATCTTTTTGGCTTCCTACCACGCCGCTGTCTCTTCTCCCAACTCCCCCTGTTCCTACCTGGCAAACAAGGAGCGCCCTCTTGGAACAGCATCAAACCAGGCTGAGGGCAGCCTGGAAAGCTGTCGGAACAGGAGGGGGTGGGGAGGAGGTGGGGATAGGAACTGTAACCCATAAACAGGCTCCAAATAAGATGTCTCCCACAAATTCAGAGAGATTGGGAGGTAGCATTCTGGTCCAACCCTTAACAAAAAAGGGGTATTTATTAATCAGACTAGAGATAATGTCCAGGAAGAACCAAACAGAAGAGCCTCCTCTGATTCTTTCCTTTGTTTTAGCTTTTACTAGACAATCGTGCACTAATAAAATAGTGCCAGTACAAATCAAGTTTATTTCTTGCTAATGTTCTGTGTTCGCTGTTTCATGTATGTTTTTGATTCTAGGTTCCAAGTTTCATCTTCATGTGACATGTGCCCTCCTCATGACAGAAGGAAAACAGCAGTGAGAGAGCCATGCAAAAGCTTCTGCTCAGATGCCCCATATACTGTTTCTGCTCACACCCCATTGACAAAGCAGGCCACATGGGCAAACCTGATATCCATGGACAGTGAAGTACAGTCCTTCTACTGGAAGACATTGCAAATCACATGATAGCGAGGGTATACAACCTTCCAGGGAAAGCAAAGAATAATTGGGCACAATAATAGGATCTACCATAGTTCGCCCCTTGTTCAAAATATTCACTTCCCATCCATCCACAAGCAAAATACACCCATGCCCCCTAGTCTTCCCAAGGAAGATGCCTTAACATTCTATATGAACATGACATCAGGCTCAAAGTTTAGGATCTCAGATACTCTGAAAGTGGCGCCTCTTGATCTATGAACTAAAAAGACAAGTCATCTGCCTTCCATGCCTAATATATAACAATGGAACTCCCCAACCCTGTTACTAACCAACGGCCGTGAAGTCAAGTCTAAATTCACAGAGACCCTTCAGGACAGCGAGTCCTAGAGAGTTTCAGAGACTGTAAATCTTTATGGGAACAGTTAGCTTCATCTTTCTTCTGTGGAGCAGATGGTGGGTTTGAACCTCAGACCTTGAGGTTAGCAGCCAAATACTTAACCCACTGTGCCACCAGGGCTCCTTCAATAATAGAACAGGGACAGGATGACCACAAATAACGCTCCCAGTTAGAAAGGGTAAGAATGGCAAACAGGCAACAAACACTGGTTTGTAGCAAATCTGAAATTCCACTTGACGAATGTTGCCAAGACTCTTTTCCTTGAGAGTACAAGAAGTTGCATCTCTCATTTCTCATTTTCTTAATAAAACCCTATTTCTGCTCCATGCAAGTCATGCTCTATCCATCGTTTCCCTGGACTCTTGGGCCAAGCCCTCTGGGGAGTCCTTCTTTTTCCGTTATTCTCTTTGGCCACATCTGAAGAGGGCATTGGAGACTACAGCCTCCTTGGGAATTGAGAAATATTCCAGCCCGCTTCCTGCCTGAGGAAGGTTGAGGCATTTAAAGACTCCCACAGTTAGTCTCTTTTAATCCAGACTAGTGGATTGTCTAGCAGTACAGCTCCTTCGCAACGGCCTTGCTTTGACTCTGTCGCCTCTTGTGCCGCCGGTAGCCTTGCTCACAATTCCTTTCGGGATATACATCTCTTTCTAGACCTGTTGGAAGTGCTGTGCCTTTGTGCAGTTTCTATGGGAGAGGCCATGTTTTCGTTTGGTTTTTTTCCTTGAGCATTTGGATCCAACTGGAAGGATTTATTGGGTGCCATCTTAATCAACTGAGAAGTCTCGAAGAAAGTATGATGGCCATACACTTGACTGGATCTTTGTCCCAAGGCTGAGTTATAATCATTATCATTCAAAGCAATTTCACATGTTATCTTTTCCCATTTGAATATGAGAAATAGTTGTGCTTCTCAATCAGTGGAGTGACTGGTTTCACTCTTTTCTCTTTCCCCTGTACTTGCAAACTGGCCGTTCCTTCCTGAGCTTAGATGTTTCATGTAGCCCACTGCCAAATGCAGACGACTGCAATGTAGCCATACTAGTAACCTGAGTTTCAGCTTCTTCTCCTTAAAATACAAGCTCATGTAGTTACATCACTTTCCTTCCAAGTTATTGCAGGGAACAATTTTACCAAATTACTAACCAATCCTGATCCTCAATCTGTCTTCAAGTTGAATTTGTAAGTATATTGAAAGAATTAGGTACAGTTCAAATCTAACGTCAGTTCATCAAATGTTTGTCTCAGCACAGCGCACACACATATTATTCCTTTGTTTGCATGAAGAAACACTTCCTGAGACACTACTACTTCTCTAACAAGAATACGAAATAGTCAGAGCAATGCTTTGATTTGCTCCTGGTCCATCTGATGTTCAGGACCCACAGACTGCTGCTTTTCCAGCGCCCAGCCATAGTTGCTTCACCGCGCACAGCCCAGTCCCAACGCCAGTGCCACACACTATAAGCCAGTGGTCCTCACCTTCTTCAGGCCGCGACCCTTTCGTGCAATTCCTCAGGTGCTGGTGACCCCCAATCATAAAATCACTTTTGTTGCAACTTCATCACTGTCATTTTGCTACTGTTTTGAATTGGGCGACCCCTGTGAAAGGGTCGTTCGACCCCCAAAGGGGTCGCAACCCACAGGTTGAGAACCGCTGCTCTATGTATCATGTATATTACTAATAAGAATTTCATAGGTTCTGCTATAGTAACAAACAACTCCCAAATCACTGGATACCAACAACAAAAATTTATTTCTTGCTCATGTTACACATCTGCCGTGAGCTTCCACAAGGTGGCTTCGTGTCTGCTCTGTCCATCTTCTGCATTTTGGAATCCAAGCTGGTAGAGGGAGGAGAGCAGTAGAGAGCCCTGTGACTTTTGTCACTTCAGCTCACAGTTCTCACGCCAGAGCAAGTCACGTGGCTAAGACTGCCATCAGTGGGATAGGGAGGTGGGGAATAATGCTCTCCTGAGATGGGTAGCAAACAACTAAAAACGACAGTACAATTTACTGCTCTCCTTGTTGCGTACTTTCTACTCCCGTCTTAATGGCTTCTCTTTCTGAACTCTTCCAGATCTTTTTACCAAACTCCTTTTCTCTTGAGGACTTCCAAGGATCCAACCCATTTCCCCTGTTTGCCCCATATCACCCATAACCCTTTTGCCTCTACAAAGACTTACTGGGAGATATCTTGACAAGATTTAATCATCAACATGTAGTGCACACCTACCATATATATGAATGTGCAGAGATTTTATATCAGACCTAGTAAGTTCCCTTAACGGGCTCACCTCCCCTTTGGGGTAGATGAGAGAGATTTGTTTACTTTGAGATATTGTCTCTTTCTTCTCAGTCAGGTTCAATTCAGGATCTGGTTTTACTTCCAACTCCTTGGCAGATGATGCATCTGCACAGCCAAGTGGTCAATCCCAGAGCAGAGGACCCACCACTGCCCCTTCCCTGATAGCACAAGAAAACAAGAGGCAGGATCTTTTTACTGCGTAGATTTCTGCAGGCAATAGGTCCACTGACTAGAAACAGTGACTCTGAGAAAGAGTGTACAGTAAGGTGACCAGATTTTAACACAGGTAAAGCAGGACAAAAGCGGGACTCCATTGATAAAACTCATATCCTGGCGAAATAGCCACATGGCAGCCAAAAACCGTATACCCTGACTTGTCGTGCATTCTTTCCAAAAATCGGGACTTTTTAAAAATGCTGTGGGACATGGGAAAAATTGTTAAAAATCGAGACTGTCCCACCAAAAGCAGGAAGTCTGGTCACCTTAGTGTACAGGTGTCAAATGCCAGCTCCTTGCCTAATTAGCTATTGGAATCTAAGCAAGTAAATTAAACCTCTCTCATCCTCAGATTTTTCTTACTTACCTAAAGCTAGGAGAATTAAATGAGATTACACACCCATACACGCAACTTTAGTTCTTCAGTGCTGCTATAGCAGAAATATCAGAAATGGGTGCCTTTAACAAACAAATTTAAGTGCTCACAGTTCAGAAACTAGGAGCTGGAATTCAGGGTGCCAGCTCCAGGGGACAGCCCTCCCTCTGCCACCTCTGCAGGAAGAGCCTTGCGTCTTTGAGTTTCTGCTCTTGGCAGCCTTCCTGTGGCTTGGCATCCCTCTTTACCCATCTGTTGGTTAGCCTGCTGGGTTGATCTCTTTTATATCTCAAGATATACACTCTATCCTAATCCTGCCTCATTTATTAAAACAAAGACGGTCTATTCTCAAATGGGTTTATAATCACAAGCATAGAAGCATAGAGGTTCGGATTTATGACATACATTTTGAGGGGACATAATTCCAAACCTAGCATACACACACACATATACAAATATAAATATGTATCCCATTGATTATATGGGATAGACAATGGGCTGCTAACTACAAGGTCAGCTGTTCAAACCCAGAAACCAGTTTGTGGGGGAAAAATGAGGCTGTCAGGACCTGTAAAACTTTATAGCTTGGCAAATGTGCTTGATTCAATTGATGTATGGATTGTTATTAAGAGGTGTAAGAACGCTCAATAAAATTCTTAAAAAATTACAGCTTGGAAAACACTATATAGGGTTGCTATGAGTCAAAATCGACTTGGTGGAAGTGGAAATATGTGTGTATATAATATATTTATATACACAAGATGAGATATGTTGACTATATATACATAAGTATGCATCATTTAACATCCATGATCTTTGAAACAGGATGTTATGTTATTTAGATGTTGTATGAACATCATATTATTATAACAGTCCTCTTAAAATTCAAAGGAACCCTGGTGGTGTATTGGTTAGTGTTGGGCTGTGATCCGCATGGTCAGCAGTTTGAAACCACAAAAGCTCTGTGGGAGAAAGACTGGACTTTCTACTCCTATAGACAGTTACAGTCTTGGAAACCCACCGGGGTTGCTCTGAGTCAGCATTGACTCGATGGCAGTGAGGTGTTTTTTAAAAAATATACAATTTATAGTTAAATCACCATAATGCCTATTATATTTTCTGCCAGAAAACACTGGATACAGGAGGCTTGGCGGAAGCTACACTCATAGCTGGGTCAGGACTTGGAAGACATTTGTAAGCTGAGGGTTAGGGTACACATGGAGAGTGGAACTGGGGGCAAGAGTCAACAAGAACACCCATAGCACAATTAGAGGAGCCGTGGCAGGCATTGCCCAGAGTAGGGAGTAAAAGGCTGTACAGGTACTGGGTAGGTAAATGAAGCCAGGAGGAGTGAGGGAGGAGAGGAAGCGTGCTGCGAGATTGAGATGTATCCTGGACACTCACTGTTCATTTACTCTAGGGCTTTGGGTCTCTAAGACCTTCCGGAGAGACGAAGCTCCCATTTGAGGCCTACATACTTCTGAATGTGGCGTTTCCATCTCTCTGACCCTTCCCTGAAGAATTCTGTGCTCTTCGATTCACACTGTATCAAAATGGTGGTTTGGGCATCCTAAAGAGACTCACATTATGTTCCTTTAAAATATCCTTTGACTTTTAGAGACAAAAAGAAGTCTAAAAAGGGCAAGAAGTCTGAAGTGGGTGTAGGGTGGAGAGGGGTAAGGTTTCCAAATGCAATTCTCATTGGACAGCCCTCGCGATCATCGGATAAGGAACAGGCACACTGTTGTGACGGGAAAACCTTCTATGCAACTTCCCATGTCTTTTCCTCACCAATACAGTTTTCCACTTTCTTAAAACCTCTTCCTTTTTTAAAAAAAATTTAAGTACATACTTTATTAAAAAGGACACCTATTAGAGTAATTTTCATTTTCAAAGCTCTGCATTAAGCATTTATCAGTGTTGCTTCTAGCTTTTGCACACACCCCCTTCCTTTTAAATCATTGTATTGGGGCCTCTTACAGCTCTTCTCACAATTCATACATCCATGTGTCAAGCACATTGGTACGCCTGTTGCCATCGTCCTTTTCAAAACATTTTCTTTCTACTTGAGCCCTTGGTATCAGCGCCTCATTTTTTCCTCCACCCTCATGAACTTGATAAATTGTAAATTTTTATTATTTTCATATCTTACACTGTCTGCTGTCTCCCTTCACCCATGTTTCTGCTCAAAAACTCTTCCCAATAAACCCTTTTAATTCCCTCCCCCAAGAAAACCCCCAAACCAGTTGCCACACCCTCCTGAGCTGACTTCTCTGCCTTGGTTTTCACTGGCCCAGAAAATCCCCCGCAGGCGCCACTGTTTGCATCAGACCTTCTTTTTGAAGGCACCCTACTGAGAGCGAAATTGTCTGCTGCCCTCCACTGATGGCAGAGACATGTTTAAACACATTTTGTTCGGACTAAATTTGTGCACGCATGAACTGGAACCTTAGTTACTTACTCTCCTAAAGGAGAGCGTTTTTAAAAGTTCATGGAAAATGGAACTGAAAGAGAAGGGAATTTTTCCACAAACGTTTGAAGCCTCCTCACAGATGAGATCTATTCCTTCGACCACAGTGCCCTGCACGCAGTGTGCCCAACAAATGGCAGTTTGAAAGAATGATTCTTATCATTAAACTATTGTATTCATCATGGACAGCCTAGGCCTCTAACCCAAAATAGAAACCCACTACCTTTGAGTCGATTCTTACGGATAGCGACCCTCGACAGAGGGATAGGGAACCTTTTTCTCTGCCAAGGGCCATTTGGATATTTATAACATCATTCTCGGGCCAAACTGGTGAAACACTTCATTAGCTCACCCCTAATGTGATGGCTGGAACTGCTTCTCTTTGGTGAGGTTTGTGATGTTAGCTGGGATTGATGATTTCAGGGGCCTTATATCGCCTATGGGCCGGCCGTAGCCCACCCTTGCTCTACAGGGTTTCTGAAGTTATAAATCTTGATGGGAGCAGTTAGCCCCTGCTTGTTTCCTAATCTCTGCACAGTTTGTAGCTAGTTGGGGAGAACTTAAGCCTTTTCCTTTTCTCCACAGGACTTGGGTCTGGCCCGGTGACCTCAGCCCCTCTTGCTCCAACCCCCACCCCGGTTCTCAGGATTCTGGTGCTCTCCCCATTGTCTGTAGGTGACTACGAGCTGGATGTCTCCCCCTACGAAGACACCGTGACCAGCAAACCCTGGAAAATGGATCTCAGCAAACTGAGCATGCTCAAACCAGATGTGGAGGGCAAGCCAAGACTGGGTAATGGGGGGCTGGGGCTGGACCCCAAGGGAAGGGTGTCTGGTGGGAAACACAAGCCAAGGGGCTTGTCAAGTAACAATTCTTAGCCTGCCAAGTGAGGAAAGAATCATTGAGTTAGCGTGAGGCAAGGACTACAAGAGCCATCAAAGAGCAAGGACTATTAGGGAGGCCTTCGAAGAGAGCCCATTAGGGCTCTTTGGTTCAGAAAGGCGAGTCCTTCCAAAGGGTGTGTTGGGAGTGGCGCGAGTGGCAGCAGTTTCAGAAAAATGTACTGAAATGGAGTATTTACTCTCATTCAAGGCAGCCAGGAAAGTAGTTTTGTCCCTGAAGACTAGGAAATTGTTTGTTTTCAACCAATCTAATGGGATGGGTGAGGTGGTGGGCAGAGAAAATAATGAGAAAGTATGTGACTGCACACGAGCGCACTCGGATGGAGATCCATCAATCTGGCAAAGACTCTGATGCTTTCTTCCCCCCCAGAAAAGTGAGGCTGTTAATTGAGAAGGAACACACACACACACACACACATTTTGAGAAAGATTTGACCTTTGTTGTACAGTCTTTTGTTGTTGTACAGTCTCGTATATTACAATTAAAATGTTGAGAGAGGAAAAAAAAAGAGATCACCACAAACTCTTAGTTCCAAGCAATCAGTACTATCCTGTTTCACAGTGTCTTGTTTGGGCTGCTGGAATATTTTGTTAGAAAAAACTCCATCATTTCCCCAGACTTGGAGTGTGGTGAACATGGAGGCATGAGCCACAGGAAGACAGACAGGTGATAGTAGACGTGAACAGAAGAAAACCCCAGAGCCAAACCCACGGCCACCGAGTCCGTTCACACCAGACAGGCGCAAACTAAAAACAACTAAACAAAAACAAAACCTCACTTGGTGGCAACTGTTTGGCACATTTCAGATGGTTTCCTTTGCTACAGGGCCTCTTGGGTTAGGATGCTCACCAGAGGGTCTCCCTGAAGTGGACCAGGGAAAAGGGTTCGCTTATTGGGATTTTCTGGATGCTTGACTTCTACATAAATGACTCTTTATTTTTATTTCTTTTTAAAACTGTTTACTGGGCATGAGGTGGGTGTTTACATCAGATCTAGATAAATGCATATCCCGCATATAAACAAAACACAACCACCTTGTTAAGCTAAGTAGGCTGGGGTGAGGGAGTCCTAAGAATCCCGGGGGGTCGTTTGTGGGCAGGGGGTAAAGCTCTGTGGTCCGAGTGGCTGTATTCTAGTTCATTCTGCCACGCTCCCATCCCCCACAACCTTCGGTGTTAACTTAGGGCGCTGCAGGGGTGCTCAGGGAGGCCCTGCTGCAGGGGTGCACGGAGGGCACAGCCCGGTGACTTGGTGACCTTCTCCCCCCAGACTCAAACCTCTGCCTCAAGCTGGCCATGCTGTGCACGCTGAACGAAAAGTGTGAGCGGCTCCGCAAGGCCTACGGGGAGGCGTGCTCCGGCCCCCGCTGCCAGCGCCCCGAGTGCCGCCGGCAGCTGCGGGCCTTCTTCGAGAAGGCGCCTGAGCCCCTGGCGCAGGCCCTGCTGCTGTGCCCGTGCGCCCCGGGGGACCGCAGCTGCGGGGAGCGTCGCCGCCACACCATCGCGCCCGGCTGCGCGCTGCCCTCGGCGGTCCCCAACTGCCTGCAGCTGCGCCGCACCTGCCTCGCGGAGCCGCTCTGCAGGTGCGCGGGGTGGGGGGGTGGGGGGGGGCCTGATCCTGCGCGGCTGGGTCTGTCCCCGCCTCCCCGCAGGCACCCTGTGTTTTCTTCCCTGGGGAAGCCACCTGGGATTCCCCTTCTCCCCTCCCCAGTATGGAAACGCTCCCGAAAATACAAAAAACATACAGACATTATCACACAAAATTCCATCACCTGGAGATAAGTGACGGGACTTTGGGGGCGGGGGGCGGGCATGTCTTTTTGCGTTTCCAGCCTCGTAGTCCCTCTGCAGTTTCGTCGTGATCCACCCACTATAGGGCAGAGTAGATCTACCCGCCCCCCCCCCCCCCCCCCCCCCCAGGTCTTCCGGGGCTTTAAATCTTCCCAGGACAAGAAAACCTCCTCTTTCTTTTATTTTTTTAAAACCATTTTATTGGGGCTTGTACAACTCTTATCATAATCCATACATATATTCATTGTGTCAAGCACATTTGTACATTTGTTGCCATCATCATTCTCAAAACATTTGCTTTCTACTTGAGCCCTTGGTATCAGCTCCTCATTTTTTCTCCTCCTTCTCCACCCCGCCCCATGAACCCTTGATAATTTACACTGTCCGACATCTCCTTTCACCCACTTTTCTGTTGCCCAACCCCCAGGGAGGAGGTTATATGTAGATCCTTGTAATCGGTTCCCCTTTCTACCCCACCGTCCCTCCACCCTCCTGGTATCCCCACTCTCACCACTAGTCCTGAAGGGATCATCTGTCCTGGATTCTCTGTTTCCATTTTCTATCTCTACCAGTGTACATCCTCTGGTCTAGCCGGATATGTAAGGTAGAATTGGAGTCATGATAGTGGGGTGGGGTGGGGGGAGTTGTATGTTTCATCGTTGCTACACTGCACTGACTGGCTATTCTCCTCATCAGGGCTTCTTTTGGGAATATATTTGTTTCTTGCTTCCTCATCCCCTCACCCCCTGTGTTATCTATTTTATGAGCATATTTCGTGGGGAGGCAGTTTGGAGTACTGGTAAAGACTCAAGTCAGAGGTGACTTTAAGTACTGGGTGTACGGGACCTAGTGCACATCACTTAGAGTCCATCATTTAACCTACTAAACGATACTAATGCAGACCTTGTGGCGCTCAGCACGTCAAAGGCCACTAGTGCACAGTGCACGGTAATCCTGGCCATGGCTCGGGTTTTGACTCTTAGAAACCCCATAGGACATGGATCATCACTTACTGTTCTCAAAGTACACACAACCACTACTATTTACAGAAGGAGCCCTCGTGATGCAGTGGTTAAAGCTCTCAGCGGCTAACCGAAAGGGTGGTCCAGTCACGATGTTAGAGGACCGTGTGGCGTCTGCTTCAGTGACGATTTACAGCTTCGAGAACCTCTGCGGCAGTTTTACCCTGTGCCATGTGGTTTCTAGAAGTAGGATTCTACTCGACAAGTGGATTAAACGTTACAAAAGCAGGCTGCCACATCTGTATTATGCAGGGCGGCTGGTAGACTCAAACTACCCACCTTTACCTTAGGGGCCAAGTGCTTTCACCATCCCAGCCCCAGGGCGCCTTCAGTAAATAGCAGTGCTTCTTTTGTCATGTATTGGATATTAAGAGCTTGGTTTTTAATGCCCACATTGTATTGCATTGGAGGCAAAATAGTCACTTATTAGTCATTCCTCTGTTGTTGGCTATTTAGGGTCTTTAGAGCCCTTGTGGCGTAATGGATTATGGATTCTTTGGGCTGCAACCATTAAGATCAGCAGTTCGAGAGGACCAGCCACCCTCCCGGAGAAAGATGAGGCTGTCTACTTGTGAGAGGGCAAGGGGAAGCCAGGTCAGAATTTCAAATTTGCCGAGAATGTGTGACAAACACCTTAAAAGTCCTCATAACCAATGAGCTACCAGTGGTGTTTGTAGCAACACAACCAAAGTGATCATTACAGATATGCATAACAATTAATAAATAAGACTGGTATTTCCTGCTGCATGATTTATAGCATTAAAGAATCGAAAACCAAAAACTGTACTCACCCATCACGTAGATTCTGAAACCCTATCGGACAAGGCAAAACTGCCCTTGTGGGTTTCTGAGACTGTAACTCTTTAAGGGAATAGAAAGTTTCAAGAAATAGCTGGTGGTTTTGAACTTGTCCTTGCACTCAGCAGCCCAACGTGTAACCACTATGCCACCAGGGTTCCCTCACAAGGGATAGTGGAGCCCAAATTCAGGGAGATATGTTGTAGGAGCTGGCAGGATAGGACATTTATTCTGACAGGGGCTGGCTTCCCCGAGGAGGAGGCCTAGGCCAGGTTTTGAAGGCAGAGGAGAATTTACATGGGCAGACCATCCTGAAGGGCAGCCAAGGTGAAGGCTGTAGACCAGACCTTCAATGGTGCCTCTTGACATTCTCTTTCTTCCAGGTCGCGTTTGGCCGATTTTCAGACTCACTGCCATCCTTTGCATGCTGTCAAGTCCTGTCCAACAGAGCAGTCCAGATGTCTGCGAGCATACACGGGGCTCATTGGTGAGACTGGGGGACATGTGGAGGGAACCCACATCTTGGCCAACCCTAGGGTGTGAGAATTCTCTGGAGGCTGAACCCGGGAGGAGTACTGAGGCGGGTGAGAGAGGATAGGAATGGAAGCTGTGGTTTGCACAGGTCCCTAAAAAGTCACCCCTCTTCACCCCACAGGCACTGCCATGACTCCCAACTTCATCAGTAGTATCAACACCAGTGTCGCCTTAAGCTGCACCTGCCAAGGCAGTGGCAACCTGCAGGAGGAGTGTGAGCGGCAGGAAAGGTCTTTCTCCAGCAATCCCTGCCTCAGTGAGTGTGGTCCACCTCTTCCTGTGACTGGGTCCCCAGACCAAAGGGGCTGGGGAGGATGGTCAACCTCTTGCAGACAAACCCGCTCCTTCCTCAGTATAGACTTTTATGGTCCCCGATCTGGACCTTTATTTTCACATTTTAAAAAATAAATCATTTTATTGGGGGCTCATACAACTCATCACAATCCATCCATCCATCCACTGTGTCAAGCACATTTGTACATTTGTTGCCATCATCCTTTTCAAAACATTTGCTTTCTACTCAAGCTATGGTATCAGCTCCTCATTTTCCCCTCTCCCTCCCCGTGCATCCCCCTCATGAACCCTTGATCATTTTTTAAAGTGACCTTTTCCCTACCTTCAGGCTGCCTGTTCAACTTGTGTGGGGCCCAGGGATACTCTCCAACCCAAGGGACAAGCCAGAACAATGAGACAATTCTGCTTGCTTGTCCCCATCCTCAACTGCCACTCCGAGGGCCCCTTTCCTTCCTTGAGACTCAGAAATCTCCAGTAACCATCTCCCTCTCATCTGCTCCCATCTCCTCCCTTCTCTCCTCAGGTGAGGCCATTGCAGCAAAGATGCGGTTTCACAGACAACTGTTCCAGGAGCAGTCAGACTCTAGTTTTTCTGTGCTGGAGCACCAGGTAGGGCCTTCTCTATTCCACCCCTCACACCTTGGCCAGACCAGCTGGAGAAAGGCCAAACCAGGCAGACGCAGGGATGGAGGGCAGTGAGAGCCTGGTCTCAAATACTAGAAACCACTGATGGATGGGAGGGGGCAGGCTCAAGGGAGGGGGCAGGTCTTGATTGAGATTGAGGGGGTACAGTGTGTGGAGATGGAGGGTTCACTAGGCTAACTCCATTCCATTTCTTCCACAGAATGAAAACCCTGCTCAGAGACCACAGCCCCAGCTGTTCTCTCTTTTCTCCTGCACACTTACCTTGACTCTGCTCCTGAGATTCTGGTAGCCGGACTTCCTGGGGACCCTCTTCCCTCCAGCAGACCCAGCCTGATCTATAGCCTACAAGGGGCGAGGAAAGGACAGCCCAGGAAAGCAATGCAGTGGCAACCCTGATCCCACCCTGGAGGTCCACTTGACTCTCGATGAGGCCATAGAAAAGCTAGGGGGTATTGACCCCAAGATCCTGGTTGGCTGGGTTCTCATACCTTCATCCTGTCTCCACTTGCAACTCAAGCTGCCCCTCTTCAGGACTTGGTGACACTGTCATTTAGCCACATCTTCTAGTTGTGACCAGCTCTGCCAAAGTCTTTCTTGGTCCCTTCCTCCTGTCTGCCAGGGTCCCCTAGAGGGAAACATCTTGCCATCTAACCAATCAGCCACTTTCTCATGCATTGCAGGCAGGCAGGACTGGGTGTTCTCAGGCAGCCCAGGAAGACATTTCCTATCATGAGGAGGGCTGGAGTAAAACTCTAGGGCCTCTCTCTCCTTGTCTCCTCCTCGTGGGAAGGAGTGGGAACCTTCTGCCTGCACTGCCTACCCAGGAACCCACCAGAGCATTTGAGCATCAGGGATCAGACCTTCTGAGGCCTGCTTTATTCCTGCTACTACCCCAAAGGCTAGTAGCAGACTTGAATCTTGATTAAAAATTTTGACTTAAAACTTGGCTTTTCCCCCCTCCCATTCTCTTGCCTTAGAAATTAATACAGAACTAGGAGTGTTGCTGACAAAAGGGTAGATGATCAGGGGACATAGCAACCCAGCCACCAACTGTTGGGTGGCTTTGAGTAGCTCTCCACCTCTGTGTGTACTTGACATGGAATTGGCAGAAAAAGTGGTTTCCATGAGACCTGAAATCTGTCCCGGCTCTAATCCTTTCTGGGACACCACGCAACGCCTGCCACAGCAGCTGAGAGGAGGCCCCTTTAGTCAAGCACAACATTTGTTAAGTACCTATGTGTGTTACCAGGAGCCCTGGTGGCGTAGTGGGTTATGCATAGCATTTGCTAACAGCAACGCCAGCAGTTTGAAACCATCAGCTGCTTCAAGGGAAAAACGATGGGGCTTTCTACTCCTGTTAACAGTAAAGCCTCAGAAACTCACAGCGGCAATTCTGCCCTGCCCTGTTGGGTCACAGGGAGTTCGGTTTTCTTGGATGTGTGTTACTGGTCTGCTGCAGTCCATAACAGAGACCAGAGCAAAGGACAGACTTATCCTTGCTCTCGGGGAACTTGTAGACCTGTCTGTCGGGATAAGGAAACGCCTCCCCATGCAAAGCACTTGGAAGAGTCGATTTATACCTCTGAGGACATTTGTCCAGTCATTCACTCATTTGTTCAGTAGGCATCTGTTGCGTCCCAGCTTTGTCAGGTGCTATGCTGTGCATAGGGGATTCCAAAAGTAAAATCCAGACTCTGTTTTCAAATCTTTCATACAGTAATACAGGCCAGGGAAATAGATAACCTAGTTAATAGATACAGTGCAACATGGTTAAAGTGTTAAGTCCCATTCCTTGAGCATCTACTGTGTGCCTGCCAAGTACTTTAATGCATTTATTCATGTAATCCTCCAATAACACTTGACTTTGCCAGCCACTAGCATATGACTTTGGGAGAAAGATGAAGCTTTCTATCCCCTTAAAGAGGTATGGTCTCAGAAACGCACAGGGGCAGTTCTACCCTGTCCCATAGGGTGGCTGTGAAAAGGTATCGACTCTATGGCAGAATTTGGCTTGGGTTTGATAGCTTTGATTTAACTTCTCTGGTCGGGGCCAAAATTGACATCTGTAACATGAAACGGCATAGAACTGTCATCATAAGGAATGGGATAATCCATGTAAAAGCATTGTGCTAGACACACAGTAGAAATTCAGAAGAGTTCAGCATTGCGGTTTTTGGTAGAGAATTTATATAATACAGACAATTCTAAAGAAGAAACCAAAGATTTTTGAAATCCCTCCACAATGCTACTCTTGTCTTCCAGACCATTCCCCTGGCACCTATGCACATAAGAATTTGTGACTTTATGCCAGAGGAGCCCTGGTGGTGCAGCGGTTAAGCGCTCAGCTGCTAACCCCAAAGGTCAGTGGTTTGAATCCAGCAGCCACTCTGTAGGAGAAAGACGCGGCAGTCTGCTTCTGTACAGATGACAGCTTGGATGCTCTGTGGGGGCAATTCCGCTCCATCCTGTAGGGTTGCTATGAGTTAGAATCCACTCAAAGGAAACAAATTTGGTTTTTGGTTTTGGGGGCACCTGGGAAAGAGGGCACATCAAAGTGAAAGTCAGACATCCTCCAGGATCCAGGAGTGGACCGCATCCCTTTTACCAGCAGCATACGTGTACTTGGTTGACTGCACCGTGGCTTATTTCACTAGCCACCAACTGAACAATCAAGGTGTCCCAGAGGCACAGTGGTTGGCAGCTCACCCACCGAAGGCGTGGTCATTCGAATCCTACCAGAAAGATGTGGCCATCTACTTTCAAACATGACAGCCTTGGAAACCCGAGGGGGCAGTTCAACTTCGTCCTATAAGATTGCAAGAAGCCAGCATCTAAGGGCTTATTTAATAGTCTTTTCATTTTCTCTGAGCCCAGTTTTTGGGCAGTGAGGTGGTGACTGGGGGTGTGCAGAGGAGCTGCCTGAGTGGCGAATAGAATAGGTGAGCTTCTTCCTGTATAATTCTTTCATCCCCTTAACCAGCCCTGCCCCCACCCCCAAATGCTCAGTCAAGCTGCCTCCCTGCAGACTCCAGTGGAGCACTTGTTCGACCTTCCCCTTTCTTCCCCTCCCAGGAAGATCTCTGGGCAGCCTTGCCTCTCCATTTGCTTTGGCTCCATTAGCCTGAGGCTGGGGGTGTGAATGGTACAGTCATGCCTTGCTAAGTGCTTGAATTAGACTAATAGGTCATCTGTGCTTTTCTCTGAAGAAGGTCCAAATTCCTGGTAAACAACCAGACCACTCTCCCAGCCCAGGGCCCAGAGCCAAGACCCAGGGTGGGGGTGCAGTGGCTGGAATGAGGCTTTTAATGGCATCCTGACTGGCTGGGATGGTTAATGCCATTAGACTAGCTTCTGGGTATGGAGGTAGGGACTGTTGCTGGCAGCAGTGGTAAGTGCAGAGTATTGAATTACAGGCCTCTCCTTGGTTGGGGAGGAGCTGACTATCTTTTAAACTGCTATCTTCAAAGTCACTCAGTAAATCAGTCACTCATTCCTCAAACTTTGAATAAGCACTTATTCTGGGTCCAGCCATGAGTTTTTTTGTTTGGGGACTTTTTTTTTTTAATGCCATGAATATTTTAAAAAGGGACAAGATCACTTTCTGCCATTCGTGGGCTACCATTTTGGTGAAGGGGCTGCCTAGGATACGGGGGACTGAAATCCAAGTTTGAGTAGTTGGCATGCGTTAGTTCTCCTGGTGAACTTCAATGTAACCTTGGGAAACATCTTTCACCCTCTGCACACCCCACCCCACCCCATTACATCTGCATAGTGGGGTGGCCAATAGGAATATCTGACACAATGGGTCATTTTTGTGTGTGTCTTGTTTCGTCTTTGTCTTGTTTTCAATAAATACAACGGTCGCAGTTTATTGGCAATGCCTAATTACACTTATATTTATTTTAATAATTTTGTTTGACAATATTTTGCCTTCCTATTCAAAAGCTAGGATCCCTAGTGGGCTAGTGGGTTATACAAGGTTACCAGCCGTTCCACCAAAGAAGGATGAGGCTTTCTCCACCCATCAACATTCCGAGATTCAGAACCCACTGTGGCAATTCCACTCCGTCTTATCAGTGTCTGAGTCACAATGGCCTGGGCGGCAGCGAGTAATTAAAAAGTGAAGTTTATAGATAAGGAATTTATGCTAGCTTTCATCTTGCATGTAAATTTAAGTTCTTAGATAGTAGTAACAATATTTAAAATCAACTCAAGGGCTGTTTTGAGGACTGGAAAAAATGATCTTATTTAACATGGTGTCTGATACAGGATGAATAATGATTGCTATTATCATTTGGAGTCCCTGGGTACAAATGGTTAAGCACCTGGCGACTTACCAGAAAGTTGGCAATTTGAACCCACCAAGGGCCCCTCAGATATAATCCCTGGACGTCCACTTCTGAACAGTCAGCCATTGAAAGCCCTGTGGAGCACAGTTCTGCTCTGACACACATGGAGTTCTTTCTCATGATTCAGAATAGACTACTGGTTAATAATCATTACGACTATTCCTGGGAGGGGATCAAGTGGGCACATGAACTCTACTCCCTGCCCTGGAACAATAGTGAGGTGGATGCTGGTTCTTCTAAACACTGGGAGCCACTCCAGGAGTCTCTTGAGTCAAGATCTGAACTCCAAGAAGCCACAGCTTTGGGCCTGTAACTTAGGCAATGGGGACCTCAGTTAAGTCTTGGAGTGTGAGAAAATCAAGGCTCTTTTGGCTGCAAGTAACAGAAACATTTAAATGACTTGATAAAAGAGGAATGTTCTTCTAGCTCCTAGGTCCTGGGAAGGAAGAGGTTTCACCATTGTGGGGTCTTGCTAGTCCTGACAGTTGATGAGCAAGGCAATGAATGCATCACTGTTTGTTCCCTTGTCACCTCTGCATCCATTCTGACCAACAATCACAGGCTCTTAACTCATTTCTCTCTTGGAGTCTCAGAAATTCCAGTCTCTTCAATGTGCCTGCTCCTCGTAAGTGGTGTACTGGGTGACATGTTGGGCTGCGAACTACAAGGTCAGCAGGGTGAACCCACCAGCTGCTCCACAGGAGAAAGATGAGGCTGTCTGTTCCCACAAAGATTCACAGCCTCAGAAACCCAGAGAGGCGATTCTACTCTGTCCTATAGAGGCTCCAAAAGTCGGAACCAGCATGATGGCTAGGGTTACTCCTTTAGAGGAAGGAAGCCTGACCAATCCTGGAAGCCGAGAGGTGAGCTGATGACGTTCCAACTTCAGATACTGATCTGGTCCAGTTCCTCATTTGAGATAACTGTAATGAAGGAGTGAGGGAAGACAAACAAAAGTAATAGCTAACGCTTACTGAGAAGTTGTTCTAATGGGGAAAAAGACCCTAAATCCAAGCATATGTTATAGAGATCTCTTTATGAACCCTAAACAGAACCAAGACATAGATCAATCCAGATGAGGAAAATCATCAGCATGAAATGCCCAGTGAATTCATGGCCATGTGGCTAATCACAGACAATAGAAAACAAAAGATTATCATAATACCATGATGAGTAACAGATCAAGGCATTACTGTAGCAGGCAGAACTGCCAAAGCAGGGAGAGGACCAGGATTGGGCTGCGTACACAATTACACAGAAAAGCCTACAGGATTGGTCCTAGCGCCCTTCAACCAGTTGGCTGCTTGATGGTTGGGTATGACTCATGACGGTGCAGCCCTGAGTCATATCTATGGTACCCCAACTTCTAAACGACACACATCTCTGTAAACCATGAAGAACATATTTCCTGGGGGCAAAGCTGCCACATTGCTGGTGAATGGTCAGAGAGAACTCAAATGGAGACTGAACTCAAAATGATTCAAAATGGAGCTAAGGCTCCTACTGCAAACCACAGCATTCTACAAACCAAGTGTTTTAGAATTTAAGCTCTAATGCAGAGCTTTAATTAATATGTGTAAGTCACCATGCTAATGGCTTAATGAGCATGGTCTCGTTTAATTTTCATAAGTACCCTATTTTATTTTCTCCATTGTACAAGGGGATTTAGTAAAGCCACACACCTGTGCAGGATTAGAGCTATCGTATGGCCGATCCAGGAATCAAACCGTGTTCCTTGACTGCCAGGCTCAGTCTCTGATCCACACGGCATCTGTCTGGGGTTTGTATAGGAGCCTGGATGGCACAGTGGGTTACAAGTCGGGCTGCAAACCCAACTGCTCAACTATCAGCTGTTTGAACCCACCAGCTGCTCCTTGGGAGAAAGGCGAGATGTTCTCTTCCCCTAAGGTGTTACAGCCTCAGAAACCCCGCAAGAGGCGGCTCTACTTTGACTTGCAAGCAGTGAGGGAGTGAATGTTTGCATGAGTACCACATGCCCTAAATGACAATAGAAGCCAAGATGAGAGTGCTGGGTCAGAAGGAGCTCTTTCAGGCTACAGGGCTAGTTTCCAGGAAGAGATGAAATTTGAGCTGGCTGAAGAATAAATAGGATTCATCTGTCAGAAATGAGGGAAGGGCACCCTCAGCTTAGGGATCAGCATGAGCAAATACAAGAAGCTGGGCATGACAAAAGTCATCTGTTGTGACTGAAGTTCTGCAAGACAGGGGTCTTCCTGTCACTCATCCCCCCCCCACGCCCCCCCTACTTCATCTTGAGGGAGGGGCCCCCTCAGGACATAGCTGGCTGCAGAACTGCTGCTGTGAAAGCCAGGCCTTCAGAAGCAGGCAGGAGCAATAGGGAACTGGCACTCATTCCAGAATGGTATGCTTGGCATCCATGGCCCTGTCCAGCCCCATAGCCTGCTGGCCACATCCCAGGGCAAAGGTTAGCATGGGTGGTGAGAGGGTGAAGTGGGCCTGTGTCTGCAAGTGACACGCAGGAAGAGAGAATCTGTCCCCCTAGGGTGAGAACTGCAAATAATCCCTCCCTGGTACTGACCACAATGAGCCCTGGTGGTGTAGTGGGTTACCTCTGGGGTGCTACCTGCAAGGTCAGCAGTTTGAAAGAAACCCCCAATATAGATATAATGTATAGGTCACAGTTATTAAGTTGTAAGCAGGACAAAGACAAGACAAATCATCCGGATGAGGAAAACCATTGACACGAGGCCATTATGTTGCTCAAAGATTTTCAGAAAGTCAGTCCCTTAAATGGGGCATGAAGCAGAAGGGAAACTGTCACAAAGGCATGATTGGTGGCAGATCAATGTATCACGGTTGCAAGATGGATGACAGAAGCAGAAATGGAACCATGATAAGGACACATACATTATGTTGGACAGAAGAGTGTACAAGATTGATTCAGGACCCTCTGACCAAGACACTCAGGGCATGATTCATAGTATGTAACTCTAGCACCCCAATTTCCATCAAGGACTCTCCCAGGTAAGTCCTGGAGACTGACTTTCTCTCTCTCCCACACATAGACCCCTACCTCCATTGGCTAGGGGTGTAATAGTAACACACTCTGCCTGGTTGTTGTTGTTAGGAGCCGTTGAGTGTGCCACTCATAGTGACCCCACGTACAACAGAACGCAGGACTGGGCAGTCCTGCACCGTCCTCACCATTGCTCTCGTGTTTGAGCCCATTGTTGCAACCACTGTGTCAGTCCCTCTTATTGCAGGGCTTCCTCTTTTTTTTTTCCACCCTTCTACTTACATCTCTCTGTACATCTCTCTCCTGACAACATTTCCAAAGTATGTGAGACAAAGTCTGACCATCCTTGCTTCTAAGGAATATGCTGGTTGTATTTCTTCCAAGACAGATTTTTTTGTTCTTTCAATATTCGGTGCCAGCATCATAATTCAAATGCGCTGATTCTTCCTTAGTCTTCCTTATACATTGTCCAACTTTCATATTTATATGAGGCAATTGAAAATGCCATGACTTGGGTCAGGTGCACCCTCGTCTTGTGCAACCATTTGCCCAATGCAATCTGTGATTTCTTGACTGTGGATCCAAGCAAGATGAAATCATTGACAAACTCCATCTTTTCTCTTTTTATCATGATATTACTTAGGGGTCCAGTTGTGAGGGTTATGGTTTTCTTTTTTCCCCTTAAAATCACAATGCTGCTTTATTGACTGAAGGTGCTGGCCTGGATTGGTTCTGCTGGACGGACCACTGATGGGCGCTTGATCAGGGCCCAGCTTGGCATGGTGGGCAAGGTGGCTGGCCAATCCACGGGGCTGGGCTCCCTTGGAGGTTCCCCCCAGGCAGGGCCAGTGGGCAGTGGTGCTGGCAATGTCATCTCAGGTAGGCACTTTCAGCTTTGGGACCCGCTTGGATTTTGGTTTTCTTTACATTGACTTGCAATCCATACTGGAGGCTGCATTCCTTGATCAGCAAGTCCTTCATCAGCAAGGGCTGATCAAATCTTTCTCACTTTCTTCAAACAAAGTTTTGTTATCTGCATGTCACAGGGTTTTTAAAAATGCAAGCAGCATCTTTATTTTATAAATACTTCAAAAGGTCATGGAATGATGCACACCTTCCCGACATGATCATTCAAGACAAATGGGTGCATAAGCAAATGTGGTGAAGAAAGCTGATGGTACCTGACTATCAAAAGATATAGTGTCGGAGGTCTTAAAGGCTTGCAGGTAAACAAGCAGCCATCTAGCTCAGAAGCAACAAAGCCCACAGGGAAGAAGCACACCACCAGCCTGTGTGACCACGAGGTGTCAAAGGGATCAGGTATCAGGCATCAAAAAAACAAAAAATCATATCATTATAAATGAAGGGGAGTGCAGAGTGGAGACCCAAAGCCCATCTGTAGGTAACTGGACATTCTTTTACAGAAGGGTTTTGGGGAGGAGACAAGCCAGTCAGGGTGCAATGTAGCAACGATGAAACATACAACTTTCCTCTAATTCTTAAATGCTTCCTCCTCCCCACTATCATGATCCCAATTCTACCTTACAAATATGGCTAGACCAGAGGATGTACACAGTACAGATAGGAACCGGAAACACAGGGAATCCAGGACAGATGATCCCTTCAGGACAAGTGGTGAGAGTGGCGATACTGGAGGGTGGAGGGAAGGTGGGATAGAAAGGGGGAACTGATTATAAGGATCTACATATAACCTCCTCCCTGGGGGACAGACAACAGAAAAGTGGGTGAAGGGAGACGTCGGACACTGTAAGACATGACAACATAATAATTTATAAATTATCAAGGGGTCATGAGGAAGGGGGAATCAAGTGGGGAGGGGGGAAATGAGCTGATACCAAGGGCTTAAGTGGAGAGCAAATATTTTGAGAATGATGAGGGCAACGAATGGACAAATGTGCTTCAAACAACTGATATATTATGGATTATGATAAGAGTTCTATGAGCCCCCAATAAAATGATTTTTTTTTAAAAGAGGTCATGGAAAAAATCAGAGTTAAAAGGTAAAAACAAAAACTAAAAACACAAAGGTTAAAAAAAAAAAGTAAACTTCTCAACATATGCCCCATCAAGTCCAAGACCAGTGATATCAACATTTAGTCCAGGTCTAAAGAACTGATGGTCCTAGAAATTTAAGCAAGTCAATGCAGTCTTTTTCTTATTAACTAAAAATGTATATTTTTAAGATTAAGAAACAATTCTCATCATAACTCTCACAAAGTTGCTCTGGTTTGATGAGAGGAATGAGCAGGGACACTGGCATAACATCCTGGTGAGATTTTTCAGCGTGTTTTCACGTGACAGTTTTAGCCAACCTTCCTAAAACACTCATAAGAAGCAGATTGTGTTATTCTTTGGCCCTCCAAAAACAAGCGTTGAGCATACAGAAAACGAAACGAACAAAACTGTGGCCATAGGCTTTGTCATCGAATGAGCAGTTTGCTTTTGTTTTGAATGAACCCCTTCCAATCTTGATACTCATTCCTTTGATAGTACTTTCTCTTCAGCACCATACTGGTAAAGTCATGTTCTGTCTTGTGACAATTCTTCAAAGAAATACTTCCAGATCTTTAACCCACCTGTATAAAATGTCCATTGAAAACTCGGCTCTTGTCTGCAGTTAATGTGGGTGTAAGAGCTTTGGAACCCATTGAGTGCAAAGTTTGATCAACTTTAATTTTTCAGTCAGAAGTGTATAAGCTGACCCTGTATACATGTCTCTGGAATGAGCTCTTAGCTCTTGTTTTTGTTCTTAATCATCCATCCTCTTCAATTAGGGCACAAGATAAATATCTTTCCTTGCATATGTGGATGGTCTACCACTTTGGGCTTCATCTTCAGCACTGTTCTGTCCATTCTTAAAATGAGTTACCCATTTGTAAACTGTTGATTCCTTGGGGGGCATTGTCCCCGGTGGCATAGATTGCAGTATCACAGCAACATGCAAGCCACTACAGTATGACAAACAAGTGGTGGTGCTAGTTAATGATCAGGAAAAAAATTCAATGAAAGCTTAATCCATATAGATACGCAAAATAGAGTTAAGCCTTTCACTGTTGTGTTAGACAGGTGTTCTCTAGAGAAACAAAACCAGGACACTAATAATTTTGTACATATTTATATAGATAGATACAAAAGAAATAAACAGTTAATTAATCCATAAAGCACTACAAATGGCTCAGTGCAACTCACTTCCATGAAACAGCTAGTACACCGGCAGGCCTTCAAGTCTTGAAGGCCTGGGGTAGTCCTCTGTGGAGCCATTCAGGCTATCCAGGCACAGGCAGTAAACAGCAAGCAGGTCACCAACAGCCTGATGCCTGGGTCCGACCGTCCTCAGCTCAAGAGATGTACCTTCCAGTAGTGTGGCGAAGCAGGTCTTGAAGGAAGCTCAAATTACAGCTTAAGCTCAAATTACATGGGTTAGGCATCCCACAGATAGTGTAGCTTGCAAATGGAGGCACAGAACAAGCAAGGCAGCCGTACACTCTTTAGATGATCAAAGAGCAAGAGAGAGAGGCGATTATTTCTCTGTCCTCCAACCAATCTCACATGTGTTCATTGGCCATGTTGGCACAACAAACCTATCACAACTGTAAACCTTAGTTCTTCTCAGATTTAAAGCTTAGAATTTAAGATCCAATATATAAAACTCACTAGATGCTCTTCAGAAGAAAGAAAGGCTTTCTGCTTCGGGAAAGAGTTCCTGAAAGGAAATTTTTACTCTTTCCTACAGGGCCACTCGTAGTTGGAATCGACCTGATTGACGGCAATGTGTTTGAGATTTTAAGGGTACTATGCTGAGTAACCTATCCACCAAGACTGGAGTCGTGGTGGTGTAGTGGGCTACATGTGGGGCTGCTAGCTGCAAGGTTGGGAATTTGAATCCACCAGCCAGTCTTTGAGAGAAAGATGAGGTTTTCTACTCTTGTAAAGATTTGCAATTTCAGAAACCACAAGGGCAGTTCTACTCTATCCTATAGGGTCACCATGAGTCAGAATTGACAGGATGGCAGTGAGGGAGGGAGGGAGGGAGAAGAGAATGAGGGAGGAGGGATGGCGTGAGGGAGTTCAGTTGAAATGTCAAGGCATTTGTTCTTCAGGCCTGGTCTTCCCAGATTGTGCTTCGCTTTGTGTTCTCACTGGAGGGCTCCTTCAGCTGACAACCACCCACTGTGGCCTGCAAAGGAGGCACTAGTGGAGATAGATGAGACAAAAAACTGTGAGAGCCATCATTATTTGAGGAATTGGTTCATTTGAAAATTTGAGCCACCTCATGGTCTTGTCTTCACACAGTATCAAAGTAACACCTACAAAATTTGAAGAAAATTTAAAATTATTACTGCACACAGTTGTAGTTTTTTTTGTTGTTGTTAGTTAATTTTTTTTTTAACATTTTATTGGGGGCTCATACAACTGTTATCGCAATCCATACACACATCAATTGTGTAAAGCGCATTTGTACATCATTCTCAAAACATTTTCTCTCCACTTAAACCCCCGACATTAGATCCTCATTTTTCCCCTCCCTCCCCGCTCCCCCCCAGTTGTAGTTTTTTTTTTTTTTAGTTGTAGTTTTTGAAAAGGGAAAAAAAGTGCCTGGAGTATCAAAGCTTCAATTCTAAAGCACTGGCTTGTGGAAGGTTGTGGTTTTCACTGGAAGCCCTAACTCCATTAAAAAAACAGTTTTATTGGTATATAATTCATGTATTTATACAATTAAATAGTCTGCATATGTTGAAGAGAGTTGTGCAATCATCATCACCACATATCAGTTATCCTAATTCCGTTTTAAACTCAGTCTCCATTTGAGTGCTCTCTGACCATTAACCAACATTGTGGTAGCTTTGCCCTCAGGGAACGTGCCTTTAATGATTTACAGGATGTATGTCACCTGGAAGTTGGGATACTGCGTTAGTTAATTGTGCCAACCTGGCCGATAATCACATGTGGGGCTAATTGAAAGGCGGAGGGATAAATGGGTGGTGAGCCTCACCTTTCTAGTTCTCAGGTCTCTTGCTTTGTGATGGTCGCACCAGGGTGCAGCTGACTTAGCAGTTCCCTGCTTCAGCTTGCAAGATCGACTTCCTACAAGACATCCTCAAGGAGAAGCTACATGGACCTATCCCGATGCAGCCCTGGGTGCTGGAGCAGCCGTGTGGAGACCCCTGCTAGTGCTGAGATGCTTATTCGTTTACTGACTCAGCTTTCCTCCTGCAGTCGGCATCATTGCCTCTGTTTTGTGAGGTGGAGGACTTTGTGGACTGGTGTTGGGTAAATGGGTTAATGTTGGACTTGTGGGCTTGGGCAGCATTGGGTTGGGATGTTTTCATGATGCACATTTTCTTTACATAAAATTCTCTTTTACATGAGTTGCTGTGGATTTTTTTCTCCAAAGTACCCAGACTAATACAGATACACATATGTCTGACTCAGGGCTGCATGTAGCCAGATGGTCCATGGGTCCTGGGATCAATCCTGTAGGCTTTTCTAATATGCAGTTGTGTGTGGACCCCGGTCATGGTCCTTTCCCTGTTTGGGTTGTCCTGCTAGAGTGATGAATTGCTGTGCCACTCATCATGGTTTGCGATCATTTCTGTTGTTTCTTATTGTCTATAACCCCACTGTGGCCTCATGCTGATGATTTTCCTCATCCACATTTGTCTTCGTCTTTGTTCTGTTTAAGGCTTAATAAAGAAGTCTCTATGAAATACATTTGTAACCAAGGGCTCAACTAGAAAGAAAATGTTTTGAAAATGATGATGGCAACAAATGTACAAATGCACTTGACACCATGGATGGATGGATGGATTGTGATAAGAGTTGTACGAGCCCCCAATAAAATGATTTAAAAAAAAAAAGAAATATGTTTGAATTTGGGATCTTTTGTTCTGCCCTATACTGATCAAGTCTTAAAATCCCCTGACCCTCAGTGTTGTATACACAAAGCAACCAACTCCGCAGATGTTTCTTTCCAGGCTCACCTGCATAATCCATTTTAAACCTCCTCATGCTCCTCTGAGAGTAGACCCCATTACACCCATTTCACGGATGGTGGAACAAGTGTCGGAAGGAGCTACATTTTACCCAGGGTCACACAGCTCATCGCTGGCACGTGGACATGAAGCGGACTCTGTGCTTGCTGTGAAAATACATGTGACTCAGGGGCTAGGAGGTTCCTGAGGAGGGAGCAGTGAATTCAGCATGAAGAGCTTACATTTGAGTAGACCCTTCAAGGAGCTCTGGTGGTGTAGTGGTTATACGCTGGGCTGTTGAACCTCAGGGTTCAGCAGTTTGAAACCACCAGCATGTTCTGCAGGAAAAAGAGAAGGCTTCTATTCCAGTAAAGGGTTGCAGTCTGGGAAACCCACAGGGCCAGTTTTATAGGGTCACTATGAATGGGAACTGACTTAATGGCAGTGAGTTAGGTTTTTTGGTTTCCAAGTATAAAGTTCAAGAGACAGAGATGAGTTCTGCATGTGTTTCTTAGGAAGGAAGGGATTCCTATGGAATGAGCATATAAAACAGTGGAATGTCAGAAGAGAACAGATTTCACCCCTCTTGCTCAATGGAAATAGGTCTGGCACTTAGGAGACTTGCCTCATTTCACAATTTGCCTCAGACAGATTTTGCCTCTGCCCTTTCAACAGCCTCCTTCCTTCACAAAGCCTCCTTGTGTTTTCTGAAAGAAATCATCTGAATTAGACTGAGTCCCCCTGCCCCCTCAGGGGAAGGAAAAGACTATGGTAAAGAAATCCAGAAATGAGCTCCCTTCTGGGCCAAATAAAATACTTAATTCTTTTGGAATTACATGTCAAGATGTTTTAGGGACAGCCATGACTCTCAAGTTGTTCAAAGCAAGCATACTGTTAATCTGTTAATGAGAAGAGCAGAATGGAGAGTGGATTCAGTTTGATCTGATTTTGAATCTCAGTAAAACCTCATACTTGCTGGGTGAATGGTGACAAACTGTATAACCTCGTTCAGCTCTAGTCTCTGGATGTCAAGGGATGCAATGGCTTACTCTTTGTGCTTTTAACCACCAAGCCAGCAGTTCGAAACCATCAGCCACTCTTGGGGAGGAAGATGAGGCTAAATACTCCTGTAAAGAGTTAAGATCTCAGGAACCCAAGGAGGCAGTTCTACCCTGCTACAGGGTCGCTGTGAGTCAGAATTGGAGACAGTAAATTGAGAGTGTTGCTAAAATAATGGAATCAACTCAGCTGCAGCAGGTTTTGCTTTTAATGTTAAAAAAGAGATGCCTGTTAGTCAAGGGGAAAAAGAAATGTCGGAGTAGAGGCTGTATTTGTTAGATATGTCGGGGGAGAGATATACCTCGGTCCTTGGCTGCACGCGAGACATAATTCATGCTGGAGCCTGGTTTGTGATCCAAGAGAGTTTTATGAGCATTAGAAGTAGTTTCAGGTTTACAAAGGCACCCACAGGGCTGCTCGCAGAGTCACGCGGTGGACTCCGGGCTCCTGCCTTTTCAACAATTCCACAGGGAGGCGTGGTGGACGATCCCTGGTCGACCCCATTGGCTGAATTGAATTCACCTGGCCTAGGTGGGCCAATCCAGGTGCATTGCTCACCCAGGCGTACCTGGCGGGAAACCTGAACCTCTGAGCATATACAGTGTGCCACGCCTTTGTTTCCGTAGATCAGACCTCTGGGCATGCTTAATGGACGCCCCAGTGCCTTACGCTAGACTACCTAACATATTTACTTCACTGTTGGATGTTAGTGACTTGTCAAATTCAGACTTCTGCGACAGGGGAATGAAGATCTCAGGAACTTGGGTGGGGAGGTGACCCAGCAAATGAAAGAGGTAACTTGAAGTGGTTGGATGAAGTGATGAAGTATAGACAGTGAGTTTCCTGTTCTACAATCTCATTGATATTTGCTGGTTCATTCCCCTGAACTTTTCAGAGCCTCAGTTTCTTCATCTCCAGACACCAATTCAACTTATCAAAATAATATTGAGTAGATCCTTGAACTGCTTTTCATTTGTTTTACTTTTGAATTATTTTTTTTTCATATTCTCTTCCATCACAGAAGAGATTTGAAGTGACTTAGAGATATGCACACAGTATAACAATGAAAGTAAAGGCATGAACCCAGTAAAGATTACAGCCTAGGAACTCCTGCCAAGTAATTTTACTCTGCTCGATGGGATTGCTAGAGTCAGAATCAACTAGACCAGTAGTTCTCACCCTTGCTAATGCCGTGACCCTTTAATACAGTTCCTTATGTTGTGATGACCCCCAACCAAGGATGCCATGTTGAGGACTAAGGTGCAACTGACCCAAGCTATGGTATTTCCCATCGTCTCATATGAACGTGATTGTGGGCCATTGAATAAGGAAGACCAAAGAAGAATCCATGCAATTGAATTCAGGTGCTGGCGAAGACTATTGACAGTACCGCGGCTGCCCACGGAACCATCGGGTCTCTCTTGGAACAAGTCCAGCCAGAATGCTCCTTGAGGATGGGGAGACTTGTCTCACATGCTTTGGACATGGTATGGGACTAGTCCCTGGAAAAGGACATCATGCTTGGTAAAGTGGAAGGGCAGTGAGAAAGAGGAAGCTCTTCAAGGGGGTGGATTAACACCGTGGCTGCCACCCAATGGAGAGGATGGCGAGCCCAGGCAGGGCTTTGTTCTGTCTCCCTGGGTGGGGTCGCTCAGAGCAGGGACCCACTCACAGCACCTAAAAACAAAGCCTCCGTGCTAACATGTTAAGTGCTTTGCCCAGAGGGGGCACACAGGAACCCCAACAATATAAACGACAGCACACATTTATTGAGCCGATATAGGATCCCCGAAGCACTGTACCCGCTTCCATCCAGGCACAGGGCCCTGCGTTCGGTTGCGGCGGTGGGAGGCGCGGCGGCGCGGGCTCCTCGGGCTCGGGCGGAACCTCGGTGGGGAAGCCTTGGGTTGGGTGCGGAGGGGGCGCGCCGCCTAATGCAGTTGTCAGTTAATTAGAGAAGAAGGTTATGTCATTAACGGCGGGATCGATGCAAAGGGAATTAAGAGGCTCTGGCAGCGCCGCGGCCGCCGAACCCTCTGCTCTGGCCGCGGGCCGAATTCAGCAAAAATTCGATAAGCATTAGCGGCCGATCGGCGGCCGCCGGGGGCGCGGGGCCAGCGGCGCGCTGGGGCTGGGCGGGGCTCTGGGGCCCGGCTCTCAGCGCAGTGCCTGGAAAGGGTGGGGTGGGGAACGCCCCTCACCCCCCACCCCCACCCCCGGACCCCGGGCTGCGGCGTGTGGGCCTCATCTGTCCAATGACCCGCGGAGTGGCAGGAGCTCGAAAGCTGGCCAACGTTTAACTAGTCCCCAAACAACGTCTGCTGTTCTCCCA
>NW_022111373.1:1134734-1136459 GCF_000313985.2 Echinops telfairi
TTATATTTCTAATTATCTTTATGATTTAACATTTCATTTTTCGTTATATATTAATTATCTTTATAAATAAATATATTATATTATCAGGAATTTGGTTTTATCTCTCTAGAGAACCCTGTCTAACACAGCAGTCGATGTGCTTTCAGTATTTTTCTCCAGCACAATTCAAATGCTTAGATTCTTCTTCAGTCTACCTTATTCAATATACAATTTTCACATGCATATGAGGCAATTAGAAATACCATGGCTTGGGTCAGTCACACCTTGGTCCTCCAAGTGACATCCTCGTTCTTCAATACTTCAAGAGGTCTTGTGAAACAGACTTACCCAATTCAGCGTGTTGTTTGATTTCTTGACTGCTTCCTCCATGAGCATTGGTTATGGATCCAAGTAAGACATCCTTGATACCTTCATCCTTTTCTCCGTTTATCATTATACAGCAGTTTGTATAATGTTCTGGTTAATAGCTCTCTTCTGAACCACAGTGTAAATTCTGGGAAAGCAGGCATTGTTGGTCTGTTTTGTTTACTTATACTTAGAATGCTGGGGACATGGCATATGCTCTGCAGACATTGGCACAAATAATGAATCCCCTCAGTAACCTATAAAGTTGGTAGGGTGAGGGATCTGAGGGCCAAACAAAGGCAGTGGCTTGCCCCAAATCACACTGGTCTCAAGCCCCAAGCTCCTTCATTGAGCATATAAGTTAATACATTTGAATCTCAATTTTCCCATCTAGAAGAAAATTAATTAGGCTGCCTCTGGACTATATTGGTATGGGGATAATTTCTTTTAGAAGCATCAATACTAGACTAGGCCCAAGGAAATGGAGATTAAAGATGTACCAAGTACCCAACTCTCCCAAGATGCTATTCTGTTCTACTACCCTACCCCAGCCCATTCCTCCCTTGAGTATATTTCCTCATAGCCTGGGGTTCTGTGATCCTCTGCAAACCTCACAGAAACACCTGACATTTTAAGCAAATGTCTCACATGGTTGTGGGTGCCATTGAGTCCCAAATCTGAATTTAGCGAGCCAAAGTCAAAGCAGGTCTTCTTGACTTCTGCCAAAGCTCCATCGGGAAACAGGAATAGTTTTGAAGGAGGTGTGATTTTTGTGGAAACAATGGATGGTGTCTTAAACCACACTGTCCAGTAAAGTAGGGAGCCCTGGCGGAGAAAGATGTGTTCTACTCCCCAAGGAGTTATAATCTCATCACTTCTTTGCCTTTTGGCTAAGATCAAGTGTGAAGAGTTACAATCTCTCAGAAACTCATAAGGGCAGTTCTAGCCTGTTCTATAAGGTCACTATGTGTTAGCATCAAATCAATAGCAGTGAGAGTGAGCAAAGTAGAGTGTAAAGATGTCCCCAAGGAAACAAGCGGTATTACTTGGTTCACACCCTCAATTAAACTCAGGTCTCAGTCCCACCCTAGTCCTGTCCATTAGTATAGTAATAGGATTATAGCCACAGAGTCCAGAATTAGAAATATATATATATATCTCACAAGTAATTATGACTGGAAGACCATATGAACTGAGTATAAGTTGTTGAATGCAAACATGGTAATTTGATGTGTGAACCTAATACACAATAAAAACATGAAAAACCAGAAATTCTACTTAGCATTGCTAAAATATTGTTCAAACTTACAAATGAAGGTAATGACAGAATATTGTTGTGAAGAGTAAATACAGTCATGTATGCAACCACCTGGTACATGA
>NW_022111373.1:1137968-1141748 GCF_000313985.2 Echinops telfairi
TAACAAACATTTTTGAGGTTATGATATTAAACCGTTCCGCAGCTATAATCTTCTTTACCACAATACTATGTTTCCTCACCTCTGCAGGTTCAGAGCATAGTATTTGGAGTCAAACAGACACAGGTTCAAATCCCAGCTCACTGTTGACTTGACTACTTTGCATTTAAGCTTTCTGAGCCTCAGAGTCCTCATCTGTAAAACAGGACTAATAATGCCGTGTAGGAGTTGTTGTGAAGGTTAAATTTGATCCTAGAGAGAGAGCTTCGGAAACATTATTGAGACATTATTAAAACGGTTCATAACTTTATCTGCCAGCTATTAGTTTGGAACAAAAGAGGAGATCTGGACCAATAGTAGGTCAGTAGAATGTCTGAGATGCTCTAACATACACGCTGTGACTTGCTATCCCACAGCCTCTTCTCCAGAAACTGTTTGGTCCTCATTGTTGCTAGTTGCCCTGGCGACAACTTTGACTCACGGCCACCATGTGTCTAACGAGTCTTGAGGGAAAGCAGAGAATGTGAGATAGATGTTTATCTTCCCTCTCATGGTCTTGGCCAGAAAGCAGACCTGCGCTATGTAACTCTGTCCCTTTGGCTATTATTGATTGGACCAGGGTTGAACACTTAACCGAAGCGGAACCAATCAGATTCTTCTCTTCGACCCAGTCAATGGTGGGCATCCATGTAGACTTAAGAGCTAGTACTACCATTTTAGGGTAAGTGCAAATTAATCGAGTTGAAGAAAGTGGAAGGGGTGTAGAGAGAAATACAAATAAGAGACCATTTAGCTCCTGTACAATTTATAGAAAAGGCCCGTTCCTGATGATTTTTTCAGTCCCTAGAGGCCTCAGCTCAGCTCAGTTCACTGCCATCGAGTCAATTCTAACTCATTGTCAGATACTGAAGATCTCATTCATAGAAGCAGAACTTTGCACCCCGAAGGTCTGAAGGCACCCAAAATATGACTGAGGAAGAGCTGCCTTCTCAAAGTTAAGTCGACCATCCTGATACGATCTTTAAAAGGTGCCTTGGTGACACTGTTGGGTAATGATTGGACTGCTCACTACATGGTCTGTGCTTCAAACCTATTAGCTGCTTCTTAAGAGAGAGAGAAGGCTGCCTGCTCCCTTAAGGGTTTATAGCCAGAACTTGTCCTCTTGTAGTCCAGATCAGAATTCAGGATGATCAAGAGTACTGCCAGAGGTGGCAGCCTTGGTGGACTGTGCCAGAAAACTTTGGTAATCGTTGGTGAACTAAGAGGTGGAGGAGCTTATCTTTGGTTCCAAAGATGCTGACCTTTGCTGCACAGAGGAATACAGAGGCACCCTCATTCAGCTGGAGCCAGGGACCACCACCTGGGGCCACATGCGAGTCACTGTAGCAGGGCAGAATTCTGGAAGGTGGTGGCTTGTCCCTGCGGGTGGGCAGCACTGACGGGGCTTGAACCACGAGGCCTCCAGATGCTACAGGAAGTCAGGAGCCAGCCCATGATCATCCAAGTTCAGAGGCCTCTTTTCTGTGCCCTTCTTTGGAAGACCTGATTGTGGCGAAGGTCTCTCTTCTAACTTCCATGGCCAGCACCTTCACCATTTGATCCTCCTAAGTATCTGGATTGGCAAAAATAACCAATAAAATAAGCAACTCCATGGGGAAGGGGAAGACGCACAACCTTGGGAAACTGGTATAGTGTTTCTATGAGTCAAAATCAACTTGTTGGCAATGGATTTGGAATTTACGGCCATGAGAATGTGAGCAGGTTCTCTTCTGGAACTGCATTTTAAAGAAATCGACTCCAAAATTAAAATTCAAGCACATGCTCTAGTAGCCACTCAATTTTGTGGTTTTCTCAGCTCTCGATACCATTGACAATGCCTAATCAATATTTCTTAATAAGCATTGAGCACTCAGCAGCAACTGTATAAAACTGAAAACAGTTTGAAAGCTTTAGAAAGTAAAATGATGATTCTCACACTCTATGAGGACTCTGATTCTGGGGCAGAAGCATGAAGTGGGGTAATGTGGGGAAGATGGAGAGAAGGGGTCCATGAACTGAGACACTCAACATGACTACAGGAAGAAACATCCATCCATTCTTAAATTCTCCAGAGCTTAAGGTCCTGCACTTAGTCAAGAAGTCCTGAAGCAAACACAATTTGCTCTTTCAGTGTGGCTCTCTCAGTGGTAATCTGTGTCCAAGCCAGTTTTTTAGCTCCATCTGTCCTCACCTCTAACCACTTCTATTATAACAGTTTCTACTGCCAAGTCTTTTTCTAAGCAACTGATAGAATAAGGTGGCAAGCCCTTGATGGATTAATTCCAATGAGCACAGTAGTTTACGTCCAATAAACTATAATCATGTAATTAAAAACAAACAATCCAAACCAAAAACTTGTTCAGCACTGAAGAGCTTAAACAAAAACAGAACAGCCAAGTTGAGAATGATTTAGCTATTTTCCCTTCGCATCATTTCAATAGGTCATAAGAATTGTTAAACATTTATTGATACTGTGGGTCCAGGACTTGGCTAAAAGCATCTTTCACACATCCCTCTTTAAATCCTCTCAACAATTCGAGAAGATAAGTCCGCCAGTCACTGCTATTAAGTCAATTCGGACTTATAGAGACCCTAAAGGATGGGGAAGAACTGTCCACGTGGGTTTCTGAGATTGGAGTCCTTTATGGGAGTAGAAAGCCTCCTCTTTCTCCCAATAGGAAATAAAGAGCTACTCCCATTTCCATTTGATGGATGGAGAAATCGAGACTCAAAGAACTAGTTTGCTCATAAACATATGGCTAATCAATAGTGGGGCTGGACCTCAGACCCAGTTCTGCCTGAGCCCAAGTTGTTAGACTCTGTAGCCTCCTGAGAGGATATTGTCTTTAGCACATACACAAACTCACGGGCTCCTGCATCCTTCCCCTTGTCTGCCTTCGTCTCCTTGTAATTGAGACAAAAAGCTGTTGCTTGTTGTGCCTGCAGTTTAAAGCTGAAGATGAGCGAAGTGTGACTGGCATATAGTAAGTGTTCAATAAGTGCTAGCTACTATTATTATTAATATTGCATTGTACACATTCCTCTCAGGCAAGGGAAGTCCCCATCTATTGCTACAGTGGGTACTTAGAAATATTCTTGAATGATGAGACCTGAGGGGTAGGGGCCTGGAAAGTAAAGTTAATCTAGGAAAAATGAGAAGTGAGAGGGGGAGGTTAGAGCTGGGGGGCGGGGGGTGGGGGAGGCCAAGAGGACATAGAAAGCAGTTGGCCAAAGGCCAGACTCCACTTTGTCTTTGGTGTGGCTGCCCCAGGGGGTCTGGAGGTGGGTGGTAGATAGACCTAAACTCCTGATTGGTCAGGTGACCTTGCTTTGTTCTTTACTTCCTCCCTTTTGGGGGTGATGTGGAGGCTGCAGTTTGTGGTTGCATAAAGCTTCCTGGAATTCATTCAAGAAGAGGGGAAGCAAGAAGTGTGTGAGGTGCTGGCAAGCACAGACTGGGGGGTGGGGGTGGGGTGTGTGTGTAAAGCAGCGTGTGGGCAAGTGTGTTGCCTGAGCATCCGTGACAGCACGACATGGTGAAGCCTTTGGAGTCGTCTGAAATGGACCCAAACCCAGCTCTCTGACATAGTAACTGTGTGACCTTGGGCGGGTAATGTGTCTGCTTGAATCTGAGTCCCCCAAGCTTCTCTTCTGTAATTAGAATGGATATTGGTACTATTCCTGGGGCAAATAGACCCCAGATTCAAGCATATTTTATGGAGACACCTTTATTAAGTCCAACAG
>NW_022111373.1:1143272-1144299 GCF_000313985.2 Echinops telfairi
GAATGCCAATTTACTAGAAGAAAGTATTCTTGTGTTGAGGGAGTACTTGAGTGGAGGCCCAATGTCCTTCTGCTACCTTCATACTAAACCTATAAATGTAGGCTCATAGATCTATTTCCCCATCCTCATATAATATATTTGCATATGTATGACGGTAAATCTTTACGGGACTGGAACACCTCAATTTTCTCTGGTGGAGCGGCTCATGGGTTTGAACAACTGACCTTGAAGTTGACAGTCCAACACTTCACTAACTTCATCACCAAGGCTCCTTTGCTAACTATAGAACATAGCAAGCAAAGGAAATTCATCACAAATCATGATTGGCTGCAGATCCATTCAATACTCTTGCAGGTGGGACTATAGAAGCTAGAAGGGGACCATGATTGAGAGAACTACTGCAGAATAGAAAACTTTATAGGATTGTAAACTGCCCCTCTTCAGCACTTCCCCAACCCTCCCCCCCCAATTGCTACCTTGGTCAGGTTGTGACTCATGCCCATGTGGCTCTGCTACTCTAAGCTTCCATTAAGGACACATACAAAGTGAACCGCTGACTGACTCTCTAGACAAAGCCCACTGCTGTCTAGCTGATTATGACTCATAGTGAATTGTTCCACAGGGTTTCCAAGTCTGGAAATCTTCATTGGCACAGAAAGCCTTATCTTTTCCTCAAGAAATGGTTGGTGGGCCTGAATTGCCAGTTTGTGGGTTTTACCCTAGTTCTTAAACCACTAAGTTACTAGGGCTTTCTGGGCTGGCTTAAAGCAAATTCATTGCCATCAAGTTGATTCTAATTCATAGCAACCCTGTAGGGTTGAATTGTCCCAGTGGGCTTCTGAGGATTATGGGAACAAAAAGCAACTTGATAGACGCTGGTGGGTTTGAACTGCTGGCATTGTGGTTAGCTGCTCAAGGTGTAACCCACTATGCTACCAGCTCCCTCTGGGCTGACTAGAGGAGTTGTAATCTAATTTCAAACACACTCTTCATGAGGGCAAAACTTTTTTTATTTTTGTTATTTTAT